>NC_132899.1:9220434-9265434 GCF_030463535.1 Salminus brasiliensis | reverse complement strand
TATTATTTATTAATTTACTCATTTATTTATCATGTCTCACAATGAGAGAATGGAAGCAAACGTACACATGACAATTGCAAAATATACGTAATAAATGTAATCAATGGATCGTACATGGCCTCAGCAGCCTTAAGTGTAAAGTGTAGGATCTCGTCATCTTTCTTTATCAATTCAATCAAACAGCTTAATGTTTAAGGACAGATGATAACAAAAGGCATAAGGTAAAAGATGACACTGAATATGTGAGATGAACATTACTTTTACTCACTATTACAGTGTCTGTCTACAGCGTTTTGAGGTCTATCTCCAGATTTTCAATGAGGTTAGGAGACTGTAAAGGCCTCACAAAACCTGCAGCCTGAGGTAGTGCGTTGAGGATTTGGGTGTATGTTTAGGATCATTATCCTGCCGTAGATGACACCTCTAGCGTCTTTATAGACCGCATGATGCTTGCTTCCAGATGAGTTGTTATTTAATTGAAGTGGTTAGAAAAGGCCAGGTGACACAGATCTCAGAGCCCTATAATTACCCTGATTCCTGAAACCTTGTCAGCTGCCTAACACAATCAGTTGAATTGATGTCCACAAAGCAGGAGACGCCTATAAGAAGATAGCAAAGAATGTTCACATAGCCATGCTTATGTTAATTAAGTAAGTACAAATCTCAAACAAACATCTTTTGCACAAATGCTGTGTTTCAGTTTAACATTTTGGGGAATATAATACGCATAATACGTTGCATCTACGTTATCTTAAAGCTTTTTTTTAATTTAGTGTATATATTTATGTAGTGTAGTGTAATATATTTATGTAGTGTAATATATTTATGTGCAATGTCACATAAAGATGAATGAAATCATGCACATATCATGCTACAACTACAATATGCTACAACAAAAGGACAATTTTCATTGTTGATGACATCATAGGCATAGGCATATGACCTATCATAGACAGATTCAATAGACATCAATATCTTATATTTTACTCAAATCTTTAATACACCGAGGGTATTGTTAATTTCATACCATGTTGGATCATTGACTTCTGAAGAAATCTTATGACAATTTCTGTATTTTCGCAAAACAATATCACAATTTGGGTTTTTTCCAATATCACGCAGCCCTAGTTTGCACACCAGTATATCTGTTATTATTCCATTATTGTTGTTTTGCACACTTTACACTTCACACCGTACAATTAAGCAGCAGAAGAAAGATGTTGCACTTATTACACAAGCTGCGACCTTGTTCACGCCATAGATCAGACCTTTATTACTTCAGGAATGTGTCTTTTATGGTACTAAAAGTCCCTTTCGCTATTATACATTCCATGTCCATGTCTTTGTCCATGCCTGTCTGTTGAAATCAGTGAAATCACTCAAGAGTCTGGAGAGAAAGCGGAAACGGATAAAGTCCAATCTGACACAGGTTGTCTCCCAGTCATTCTGATACCACGAAGATGCTGCAGAGCCTGACGCACCTCCCTGTTCCTGAAGCCGTAAGCCAGAGGATTGACACATGGTGGAACCATGAACAGTAATACTAGAAGCAAGTGGTAGTCCACTTCCTCATGAAACATAGTGGCAAACTTAAAAGCGCTGGGAATCAGCTGCAGGACAAAGATGCCCAGATAGAAAGCCACAGTGCGCCGAGCACAGACGTTGTCCTGCTGGAAGGGCTGCAGTGCCTGCCTGGCTTCCTGGTACATACGGCCATAAGAAAAGGAGAACACAAAAACAGCAAAGAGAAGAAAGGTGACCATAGTCGCCTTGTTGAACATCTCAAAACGCAAGGAGAATACTATCTGCACCTGTACGACTCCAGGCTCGCATACAAATCCAGGGATATTGTGACCTAACCTAGGTTGTCCTGACATCACAAGAAAGATACGTGAGGCAGCCACCATTAAAGCCAGCAGCCAGATGAGAATCAGGCAGATGTACATCCTCACATTTGTCATGATGGACAAGTAATGGATTCCATGGCATATGTACACAAAACGCTCCAAAACCATGAAGAACACAGTCAGAAGCGAGGTGATGATGACTAGTGTGGCAACAAACAGCTGGGCTAAGCACCAGGCACCAAAGCTCAGAGTCTGACGGCAAAGCAGGCAGTACAACATAGAGGGAGCCAGAGTCAGAGACTGCAGCAGGTCGCTTACAATCAGATTCTTCAGCAACATGTAGCGTGGCTGCCAAGAGAGGGCTTCTGAGTTCTCCAGCCCCAAGAGCAGGTAGATGTTGACCACCAAGGAAAACGAGAAGAAAATCACAATCAAAACCACAGAGACGTACAACAAGACATCATTGTGGACGATACTCCAAAACTGACAGGATGCCACATCAGTCAGAAAGAGCGGCTGTGTCCCATTGAACGATGCTGATGAAAGATTAGCACAGGCAGCATTGTGGCCCCATTGTTCAGCATTCATGTTGCTTCTGGCTCAGCACCCAAGAAATATTAGCAACTACCCCCGAAAGCTCATATGGAGGCTTTTAGACAGATGTGCTCAAAGATGTAGCGCTCTCTCGTTGCATTAATCAAAGAGAGGGAGAGACCACATCATCTCCTAGCAACTCAACTCAAATCATAGTGCTCCACGTGAATGGCCAGGCATTGAGCAGAACACTTGTTCTGAAATGTGCCTTTAGGCTTCACCCTGCTGGTAGAAAATCAGATTAAAAATGACCATGTGCTCTTGTTCCCTGTGCTCTTCTGTAGTGTTCACAGTGTGTGTTTAAGATAGCTGTGTGTCCCTTTTATTCTTTATGTACCGCATCTCAACAAATATTTCTTCTATTTTACCTATTTGTCAGTTTTTACAGTTTCAGTTGTTCATAAGAAATTTTCAGTGAAGAAGAGAACATGAGGAAACACAAAACCATTTCCTTACATGTGCAGATGAAAATGCTGTACAGTTGGCTTCAGTGATTTCCTACTGATTGTTATTTAATGGAACCTTAATATATAAATATATATTATATTTTTTATTTATATATACATATTATACACTGTATGGACAAGTATCGGGACACCTGCTTATTTTCATTGTTTCTTCTTGAGAATTGCTGTGAGGATTCAATTGCATTCACTGACCAGAAGACTAGTGCAGTTAGGATGTTGAGTGATCACCACTCCACCTCACCCCCAATTCCCCACTCCAAGCCAAAGTATTAGATGGAGCACCATCCATCATAGGGGCAGGGTTGTGGGTTCGATTCCCGGGCTCAGCAAGCTGCCACTGTTGGGCCCTTGAGTAAGGCCCTTTACCCTCTCTGCTCCCCGGGCGCTGGAGTTGGCTGCCCACCGCTCTGGGTGTGTGTGTGTACTCACTGCCCCTAGTTCACTAGTGTGTGTGAGTGTGTGTTCACTACCACAGATGGGTTAAATGCGGAGGACACATTTCGCTGTACAGTGTACACTGTACAGTGACAAATACGTGCACCTTTACCTTTTTTACCTTTATATCCTAGCTGGGTGTGTATATATATATATATATATATATATATATATATATATATATATATATATATATATATATAATATTTATATATTTTTTCAATAATTATTATCAAAATCCATTTTTTTAAATAAGCTGTAATTTCCAAGAGGCTATGTGTTACTGTGATTGTACTAGGGATGATGAGAAGTGAGTGAAAGCTTCCTAACAGTGGTAAAATACTAAAACACAGCCTCAAGGGCTAATTGTATCATTAACTTAATGCAGCTGCTGATTTGCTGCCCACGCTGGATGATGACCTCAGTAGAACGTCATAAGGAAAGTCAGATGTATAAACAACTATATTGTACTGCTCTTGATATTTTAGGCCTTATCCACTATGCCCCTAATCATCCCAAAAAATTGGATGGAGCAGCATCCATCTTTCCAGAAAACAGCTCAATGCTTGGGGGCTTCATACCCCTTTAGCCCAAGCCTGGCATTAGACATGGTGCCAATAGGTTCATGTTTATCTGCTCTATTGAGACCTATTATATTGGCAGTACTTCTCTACAGAGACTAGACAAGCTGTGTGTGTGTGTGCATTTGAACATCAGTGTCAGCGATGGGTGCAGGTTAAAATAGCTGAATGCATTCATTAGAAGGGGTGTCCACAAACATTTGGACAAATAGACAAAACCAATGGAGCTAGTGAAGGAGATGCGCTCACACTTTAATTGAGGGGGCAAACAAATGTATTTGCCAGGGTAAAGTCAACATTGTGAGTGTTGTACATTTTAAAGTGGTTGTGTCCTTAAAAAACGAATTAAATGAAAAAGGAATTAAAACAAGTTTCTTTATTTCATATTTGATTTTTTTTTACACAGATTTACTAATATACACTTTGATGCACAAATATGTAAATAACACTACATACAAGCAGAGTATCATTACATGGACAAAAGTATTGGGACACCTGCAGATTCATTGTTTCTTCTGAAATTTCTGAATTATGACTAATCTAGTATTTTTGACTGATATTGAATCCGATGTAGAAGTAAGACAAATAGCTACTTCTGTTAAAAACAAGATCATCAGCCCTAAACTAATCAAACTATAATCGTATAATATATAATATAATTTTATAATATATTATAATCAAACTATAATCAAAAGTTATATTCAAACTAGGATCAGTTTGCTTCATGACAACGCAATGATAACACATTTCACACACTAATGTTCTTCTTTTCTTTTCTTTTTTTGATGCAAGGCTTTAAATCTATACACTGGAATGATGGAGTGTATATTGACGTTTTTAAATAGCTACTCAGGACTACTCTTAGGAATACCACTAATATCCTGTTTGGCTAATGATCTATTGATCCAGCTACACATCGTACTGAATTGGCCATCATTATCATCACTGTGTGCTGGAGATCCAGACACATATGAAGTAGAGTGGTCACGACTGACATACCAGGGGTTATGTAACCAATTTTTATATAAAAAGAGAACAGTTTTATCTGTTTTGAACAGAGTTACATTCATGGCCATAAATTCAACATCATTCAATACATCAGTGCTAATCTCAAGTCCAGCAGCTCAGCTCGGCTTGGCGTTATTTCCATGTAAATAAATATACACTATATGGCCATTTGCTCATTCACTGTTTTTTCAGAAATCAAGGGTATTAGAGAGACTTTGAAACATAGCTGTGAGAATTTGATTGTAAGGATACATGCTGATACAATCAGGCTTACAGGAAATAAAAATTAACACCTAGCCACAGGTATAGCATTGTTTTACTTCATACATTCATTCATTAATCTTCTTAACCGCTTGTTTCTGGCCAAGGTCGCTGTGGGTCTGGAGCCCACCTGAACTTATTTGGTGCAAGGCAGGAATACCATCTGGTGGGCGCCAGTTCATCTCAGGTGTTCCCTTACACTGTTGTTTGCAGAAAAATATTTCTTCAAGCCTTTTGAGCCCCCAAAGATGCTCCAAAGCCTGGCGCACCTCCATGTTTCTGATGCCATACGCCAGAGGGTTGACACATGGTGGAACGAGCACTAGTACTGCCAGCAACAAGTGGCTGTCCACATCCTTGTCAAACAATGTAATAAATTTCATCGTACTCGGAAACAACTGCATGAAAAAGATGCCGAGGTAAAAAGCCACGGTGCCCCGAGCACGGACGTTGTCCTCCTGAAAAGGTTGCTGTGCCTGCCTGGCTTCCTGGTACATACGGCCATAAGAAAAACAGAAGACAAGCAGACAGATGATGAGCAAGCATCCAACAAATGCCTTGTTGAAGGTTTCAAAATGCACTGAACTATAAATCTGAGCTTGTACAACTTCTGGCTCACACACAAAGCCTGAGGTGACTTGACCGAATTTTGCTCTTCCGGTCAGCACCAGAATCGAAGAACTGCCTGCCGCGGTTAAAGCCAGCAGCCAGTTAAAAGACACAAAAATGCACATCCTGCCCTGTGTCATGATGGTCAAGTAGTGAATGCCAAAGCATGTGTACACAAAACGTTCCAAAGCCATTGAAGCAACAGTCACAAGTGAGGTAATGATGGCAAGTGTGGCAATGAAG
Organism: Salminus brasiliensis; assembly: GCF_030463535.1. NCBI lineage: Eukaryota > Metazoa > Chordata > Actinopteri > Characiformes > Bryconidae > Salminus > Salminus brasiliensis. The sequence continues at coordinate 9,259,389 of NC_132899.1, read as the reverse complement.
TACTGGGCTAAGCACCAGCCACTAAACCTCAGGGTCTCACGGCAGAGCAGGCAGTACAGCATTGAGGGAGCCAGCGTCAGTGACTGCAGCAAGTCGCTTACAATCAGGCTTCTTAGCAATATGTAGCGTGGCTGCCAAGAGAGAGCCTCCGAGTGCTCTAGTCCCAAGAGCAGGTAAAAGTTGACCACCAAGGAAAACAAGAAGAAAGTTAAAATCAAAGCCATGGAACAATACAACAAGACCTCGTTGTGGACGATACTCCAAAACTGACAAGATACCACATGAGGAAGCAATGGCGATGGCAGCTGTGTCCCGTTCACAGGTGGTGATGAAAAATTTGCACAGGCAGCTCGGTCCCATTGTGGAGCATCCATGTTGCTTTTACAATCAAAGGGACAAAAAGAGCTGAAGATGTGCTGGAGAGCTAGTACTGTGCTGGAGTGCTGGAGATTCAGACCTTTTAATTTACCCAGACTCTGCTGCTGACATGACACTTTCATCTCCTAGCAACCACACACTTGCTGCTCTGACTGGTGTAGCGCCTCTTGGTGCTGAGATTGCTAACAACTGTGTGGGTCATACTGTCTGGAAAGATGGTGCGAATGTGTTGGGGAGTTGTGGATAATGAGGTTAGGTGGTGATCAGCCAGCATCCTGACCTCACTAACGCTCCTGCCAACATAACTCCACACAGGACTCCCTGGTCGGACATAGCCTGGTCGGACAGTGCCACCAGATCCATGTGGATTTTACGTACGACTTCAATAACGCTACAAAGCAGGATTAGCTCTTTTTAATACCCTTGATTTTAGAAGAATCATGCAGGTGTCCCAATACTTTTGTCCATATAGTATATGTCAATCTCCTGTCACATTGCAGGCATATTATTTAGAACCCTCATGGTTTATGGAAAATCCAAAATGCAAAAACAACCTACGTCACCTCTCCACCCAACACCCGCACATTCAGTCACACAGTGCACTTTACACTGCCCCTTGTGAGCAGAACTAATTGCTGTACTGCCACAAACAACGGGCATATTGTTAACCTCAGATGTACCTGCTATAGACCTAAGTCCCACATTACATGCTGATAAAATGAGTTTCAACGTCCCATTCCCAACTAACACCCCCCCCCCCCCCTGCATTGAGCTGTGGAGAAGTGGAACTTCTCCTTTGTTGATGAATGCAAGCAAATCCTCACAGCAATGCTCCAAAATCTAGTAGATTTTCTAGAAGATAGCCTTCCATGGACAGTAGAAACAGTTATTTCAAGTTTATATATATATATATATATATATATATATTCTTGATTTCAGAACAAACAATAAATGAGCAGGTGTCCCAATACTTTTGTCCATATAGTGTTTACATTACATTGTCCTGTATATGACAATGCCGTGCTATGACCCTAATATTAAGATATGCTAGTCAATATTTCCTTGCAGTACCTTTACTGGAGGATGGGTTCAGGGCACAGTATCCATAATTGATCAGCTATTATCTGTTATTGATTTGATCAACACTTCTTGCTTTGTTTGCATGCATAGCCTCCCAGTGTTATTCACTATCAGTGCAGCTGTAGCTGTGAGGGCTGTGTGGTTTGACCTTTAGTGTGCCTCTGCTCGCTTCTCCTGCCCCTCACTGGGTGACCGGTTGCAACTCCGTCATGTGACGTGGCAGGTAACTATTAATTGCCTCGAGTGGCGCGAGGGAGAGCAGTTAGAAGCGCGCGCGAGGGAACCTCTAGGAAAGAGAGCGCGCTCGCTGCACTCGGTGGTACCCCTCTCCCCTGTCTAGAGAACCGCGCCATGGAGCCGCAGTACAATAACGGCTACGAGCAGGAGGAGTACATGCTGCAGGAGGACGAGTGGGACCGGGACCTGCTGCTGGACCCCGCATGGGAGAAACAGCAGAGGAAGGTGGGGGGGCGGAGAAAGTTAGAAAGTAGCAGGAGGATGTATGAAACAGAGGGGTAATGTGGTTAACATGCACTGAGGCTGTACACTGTTCTTTCAACTTCACAAACTGTGATGGAGCGCTGGATGGAGAGGTAGTCAGACAGGTAGACAGATGGAAAGATGCACAGCTTTACAGACAGAAAAACAGATAGATGTGAGCAAAGTATGTGAACTGTCCTCTGAGGGAAAGCATTAAGCCACGCATTGCTTGTGATCCCTAATGCACTGAGCAGTCCTCTTTGGACCAGGGTGTATCATATATAATTGGAAAAGGTCTTGCTTTACTGGGAAACAGCATGCTAGCCGATCTGACTGATATCTGGCTGTGCCTATAATTGCTTTATTTGGTTTACAATGAGTCCTGATCTGAAATCAGGCGTGCCTATTTTGTTCAGGCTGCCTTGGCCTATTTCAACTTGTAACCCCCCCTCTACATTTTCCCCATTCAAGCTAACTTGATGTTTTTGGAAAACCCATTTTATAAAATGGTCATAACTTGCAGAATATTACTGTATGTTTTTGTATAGGAGTCTCTCTCTCCGTGTGTTGGTGTTTTGACCGAGTGGCTAGTAGACTAGGCTAGAATGTTGATAGAAACCACAGTTCAGATGGCACTCCAGACCCTGGTTGTTTTCAGTTAGTAACTGGTGATGGAATTGGGGCAGTCCATAGGTCTCCATGTTGAGTCCAGCATGGATCATTTAGTCATTTTGGTCTGGTGGGGCTAATGGAATTCATGTTGTGGTACTCTACAGGGGCTCTACAGGGGCTAATGGATATTTCTCATAGAGGTTGCTGGATTTTCAGATGATAATACATAGCTACACAGCTATCTCTGTCTCCTTCGAAGTATGTGTGTGTATGGAGGAAGGAAGGTGACTAACAATAGAGCTTGATGGCCAACACCTTTCCTACTGTGCCAGCATGAGCACTGTGAGCAGATGCGTGCACACATACAAACACACACACACACACACACACACACACACACACACACAGTCTCAGATGGCGTGCTGGACAGCAGAATAGACTAATTTTAACTGTGCACCTCATAAAGGCACGGGCCTCCACTAAACCAGTGTCCTTGGTTGGGAACTCATTTGTGGCATTCAACTTTCTGACCTCAGGGTAATGTTGTAAGGCTGGTGTCACACAGCAAAATCCCCAGTGTTCAGTCTTACAAGCTTGCAGTGTTTATTTAGATCTAGCTAGACATAAAAAACACTATACTGTAGGCCTTTCTTGCCTGGTCTGGATATGACCTTAGTATTGTTTTTAATGGTTTTTAATGTTTTTCAGATCAGTGTCCTGATCTGGCAACCTATGTGTCTGTGTCTGCTAATGTAAGCGATATTGAATTGAATGAAATATACAGAATTAACTTTAATCTATGATTATGTTTAATAAGAAGACACTGGTACAGGCATACTGGTTCAATGTGCAGTACTGGCCATACTGTTAGTACTGGCACAGTGTGCAGTGGTATACAGTGTATATGCAGTCTGCAGTCTATACTGTCATGAAGCAAACAATTTATACCGATGGTCCTTCACATGCAGCCAAAACATCTTCAAACCCACTGAGGTTTGGACTTTACAGCACTGAATATGCCCTGTAGGAACTGCCACCCAAGCATTACAGCAGTCCTTAAGTCTTTAAGATGCAAGGTGGAGCCGCCATGTATCAGCCTTGTCCCATAAATGTTGGATTGGATTTGACTGTTCGTTGACCTTGTAATACATATCTGCAAACCTTGACACATGTCATTGTGATGAGATAAACATTGTTATTCACTAGCGTTTTGGCCCATTGGTCTAGTTCGCATTGGTACAAGTATTAGTACATATTACTATTAGTACATAGTACTATCTATCCGTTTATGTGCTTGCAGAGACTCTCTGAGTGTAGTTTTCTTAATAAATTGGGGTTCCGTTTTCCCTTAGGTAGAAGTTTTAGCATGATCACACACAAGAAGTATGCTAAAGTGTAGACTGTATGTCCGCAAAGAGCAAGGGTGTTAACAGCACAGTGATGAAATGTAACACCTGTCTGCTATTGTTGTTCTGGTGCTGGCACTCTGTATTCCAGTTTAGGTGACTCTGAGCGACCCTCTAAACTTTCACCGTTAACATTTTAAAAAAAGACTCAGGCAGCTGCAGCACCATGGTCAAAACTCTTTGGTGGGCCTCACTGTCAGCCACAGCACTTCACTTAGGGTTGCTTAATGTATCTGAGCTTTGTTTGTTTAATTAATTTTTTATCATTTTAAGTTTTTCCAAACTGACAGCATTGTAAAAAAAACCTTGCTGGCTCCTTGCTTGAACCTGAGGAAGAAAGCAAGACAACAATGTATAAAGACATTTTCTGGATTTATTAAGACCAACACCAAATTCCCCTGTGTCAAAAAGTGATAACTGGTTCCGACTTCTTCAACACATTGACATTGTAGACCTCCAAGCACATAGGACAAGCAAGGCTAGGTCATTCCGGAGGTTTCAGTTCCTTATTTTTAAAGCATACTTGCTTCGGGTCATTGTCTTGTTGCAAGGCCCAACTGTTTTTCAGCTTTAACCCATACACAATTGATGTGAAACTCGTGAAGAATTTTGTTCCCTTAGTGGTATCAAGGCGTCCACAGGTCCTGATGCAGCCAAGTATCCTTCACTCTACCACATTACCACAAACCATCACACTACCACTACCAAGCTTCACTGTTGGTTTGAGGTTCTTACTTTCAAAAGAGTTTTAGGTTTTGGACAAAGATAAATGGTTCTATGTCAGCCAGAAGGCTCTACTTAAGATGTGTCTGTCCAGAACACGTTGTTCCATAACAGAAAATTACAGATTATCTAGGTGTTTTTTGACAAATAAGCATATGTTTTATTTTTGATAATTGAGTCAGGAACACTACCCTTAGCTAAGTCAAAAGAGGAATGCTGTAAAAGAGATGTGTGGAGGGCATGCACTGCTGTGATGATAGACCACTGTTCACAACTTTCTCTATTTAGACACTATGTCCTGTAGTTTATTGGAGCCCTTTATTCTCAGAAATGGCTTTGTAACCCATTTCAGACAGGCATCCACAACCATTTTTACAACTTACAATCTATGTGCTTCCAAGGTGGCCCTGATCTAAAGATTAGATTTGGATTTGGGCTGTCTCAAATCAAGGGTGGTCATCAGTGGAATCACTCATACTTAAAGATTGCATGAGTGACACCTTTCACACCAAAGACATGACAGAAAAAGCAAACTTTGGTGTCCATTTTTCTACAGGACTCTATCTATGTACTATTTCAATCCAATAGAAAATCAGGCAACACTTTTTTAGGACTGATTGTGTATTAAATTATGTTAAAACTGATGGCTGCATTTTTTGCTGTGTGTTTCAGTGGCCTGCAGGTGTATGCGAAAGACTGTACAGTCTGACTGTACAGGCTGATATTTACCAACATGTGCACTCAGTATGCCGGAGATGCTGTATCACATCGCAGGGAAAGACAGAATGTTCAGCTGTCCCAGCTGTGCCACCTTTAGTCCTGATTGACAAGAATTGTTGCCAGCCTGGCATGTGGGCAAGTGACGAGATTTCAGCATATGGTTAATTCATAAGGGAAGTGACCTGAGTGTCACTGACAGATTTTTTTTTTTTATTGTGTGATTGTTTTGAATTGTGGTAGTAAATTCACTGGTGACTAGAATATGGATTATGGGAACAGGCAAGACCCTATGTGTATCCCCAGTTATTGGGTGACAATGTTGTCATCTTTTCCTGTAGTTTCCTATACAACACACTGTCCAGTTGGTAAATGTGCAGTTTGATTCATACTGTAAATGCACTGTAGATATATCTACAAAGGGATGTATAAGGTTTAAAAATACATAGATGTTCAGAACAGGTGAACTGGTGAGAGGTGTGAGGCTGATGTACCTGCTCAAAGAAACATAATTTTCTCATTTTCTTCCCTTTGAGTTTCTGGTGAAGCATGAATTATCTTAAACCACTAATGACCACTGGCTTAACAGTCACCAAGTACAATGTATTCGATTTAAATTAAAGTAAATTAGCATGAAGAATTGGGAAGGAAGTGAAGTACAAGGTGTTGAAAATTGAAAAGTTTTTTAGGTTGAGGTTTTTTAGGAGTCCACACATTGCTTTTAATGCTTAAAAAGCTCACCATTATGTACATCATTTCTATTTTACTTCCTGTAATCAACGGTTTCTCATCAAAACTGTCCTGCCCTGGTAAACTGTGAACAGTTTAGAGTAACAGTGGGGTTCTACAATGCAGTGGAACAATAGATGGTTCTCACCTTCCTGTAACAGCTCAGTCAGAAAATGGGAAATAGTAATAATAGGAGAGATCCAGAGCAAGAGAGGAGGTCCAGTCAAGATCCATAATACTCCGCCTGTTTCCGCTTGCCTGACAGAAGGCCTTCTGTTTGCACTTGTCTTAAACTTGTCTTAAATGTAGACAGGATCTGTCTCTGACCACCTCAGAATATGGTTTGCTAGTATGGACCCCGCCAGAGGAGGTGGTACAGGGGGGGTGAACTCAGTAGTTTTTTTGTGTTGGAGTTCAGGATGGCTTGTGGAGGGTTAGTGAAGCCAGACCCACATCCTAGCTTAGGTGAATGATGAAACAGAAGGGGAGAGGTGGAATGGTGTTTTGTAATGAAGTTGAGGTAGAACTGGTGGGTATATATAGGGTGATGGAGTTCATAATCTGATCATGATGCATCTTGAGAATGTTTACCCCAAAAATGCATGATAATGCCAGGTGTAAACAGGTCCATGGTGGCAGGGCTTTATACCATCTTATGGAATAGCTGAAATGTAATTGAAGAAGACTTAATGTATCTGAGCTTTGTTTGTTTAATTAATTTTTAACTATTTTTTATAGTTTTTCCAAACTGACAGCATTGTAAAAAAAAAAAACTTGCTGGCTCCTTGCTTGAACCTGAGGAAGAAAGCAAGACAACAATGTATAAAGACAAATTCCCCTGTGTCAAAAAGTGATAACTGGTTCCAACTTCTTCAACACATTGACATTGTAGACCTCCAAGCACATAGGATAAGCAAGGCTAGGTCATTCCGGAGATTTCAGTTCCTTATTTTTAAAGCATACTTGCTTCGGGTCATTGTCTTGTTGCAAGGCCCAACTGTTTTTCAGCTTTAACCCATACACAATTGATGTGACACTCGTGAAGAATTTTGTTCCCTTAGTGGTATCAAGGCGTCCACAGGTCCTGATGCAGCCAAGTGTCAAATATAATGCCAGGTGTAAACAGGTCCATGGTGGCAGGGCTTTATACCATCTTATGGAATAGCTGAAATGTGATTGAAGAAGACTGGAATGCTGTGAAAAGGAAGATGGAAAAGAAGAAGAAAAGAAACAGAATAACCCTTAATTAACAGTGCCTCTTAATTATGGCACCACTAACCACCCAAAAGAAAAAGGTGGAACTGGACTCAGTGTTATAATGTCCTCTTCTGGCCATTTCAAAACTATAAGTACATACTCAGGGACTCTCCTTCCCTCAAAGCACACTTTCCAGGTTTCCAAACTTGTTGGGAAAAGAAAACTACTCTACAGAATTCAGGTCCTTTTACTCCCAGTTAGCTTGCCTACTCTACAGGTGTTACATTATGGCCACCTTTATAACAGTGGGAATAACCACCCTTGGCTCAAATGGCTCTGGCAAGCCGTTGTGGTATGGACTGAATTAGGTGATGGAAGGTACGATTTATTTTTACAAACACAAAGATTGGGTCGGTATCAGCTGATACTCAGCATTAGGGGACTCTAATCAGATTCGGGGGCAAAATAACATGTGTTGTGGGAGACATTCTTACTTGACTTATTTAAGTGGCAGGTGTGATCAGCCATACTATTAACATCAGTCGGTGGTGGTTGTAATGTTATGGCTGATCTTAGTACATAAACTTATACATATACCACCTTTTATAATCAAATGTTGCTAATCTCATAAATCCTCAATAAGAACTCCCTAAGTTTCCCTAAATCACTTCATCAAACTGCACGATTGTAGCAGAGAGACTATAAAAAGGTGAGATACTCTCTTCAGCGGCGGTTCTCTTTACGTATTAGAACACGATAATTAGCAAGTGTAGGCTAATTAAGTAACAATGTCTTGTTTATAAATGTACTTCATTAATATTGTTCTTCTTTCTCTCTCTTTCTCTCTCTCTCCTTTTTAGACCTTCACTGCGTGGTGTAATTCTCACCTGCGTAAGGCGGGAACTCAGATTGACAACATTGAGGAGGAATTTCGAAATGGACTCAAACTCATGCTCCTCCTGGAAGTCATCTCTGGTACTCACTAGGCCTCCTCCCTTTGAGTTTTACACTGTTCACTTACACAGTCATATCCGAATATTATGACCACGCCTGGTTTGGAATGAACTCAGCCCCTTATATCAGCTCCACGTATGCGTAAATTCACTGTATAGCAGAGCTCTGTAGTTCTGTAATTACAGACTGTTTCTCTGCATGCCACTTTGTTAGCCTTCTTTCACCCTGTTCTTCAATGGCCAGCACCTCACAGGACTGACCACCACAGATCAGGTATTATTTCAGAACTGCAGTGCCACTGACATGGTGGTGGCATGTTATTGTGTGCTGCACTGGTGTGAAAGAATTAGACACAGGCCAGTATGGGTCATTATTTATTTCCACATTCGACTGTAGAAACACAGGGCCTGTTTACACCTGTGAACAGTTCAGAGGAATGGTAGAGTAACACAGTTCTGTAACACAGTGGAACAATAGATGGTTCTTACATTTCCGTAACAGCTCTGTCAGTAAATGCAACAAACTATTAAATCTGAAAAGGCACAAGATTTCTGCAATATTTCCGTTTGCCTGATGAAATACATCTCTGATCACCTCCGAATGTAGTTTGAGGGATCTTATTGTAACACAATGTGTCTTGAGGGTGTTTACACCTGGCTTTTCATGCGGACTAGTGAAATTGTGAATGTGATCCGATCATCAAAAACAAATGTTAATGCCTGGTGTAAACAGGCTCACACTTAAGTTAAAGATATTTGGCTACCTAGCATTAATTTTAACTGTCTGCATTCCTGCATCCACCAGCCTTAAAAAACAGAATGTAAAAAATAATGTAACGAAAAATACGTTACTAAAATAAGGTTTGTTAGATTTATTATAGGCAAATATTATATTATCAAATGTGATGTATTGTGTATATAAATATATTAATATTAGAATAAAAAAACAATACACTAAATAACATAAGATAAGAAAATATGTATCAAATAAATATATACATCGATAATTAGATTACATTATGTATGTAAAGATTGGAATAATATATCTATAAAGATCAAATATATATTATATATATTGAAAATTGAAAATATAATTTAATGTAAAAAAAATGAGCATGGTTAATACATTTCAATAAATCAATAAAAAAACAATAATTACATTTGCTGGCTGATTTTCATATAAATAAAAGTGATCCCCTTGAAAATGGTGGTTATTCATGGTTTCTTTAGGATAAGCAATGGTTTTATTTAGAACGTGACAACTTACAAAACCAAACTAATGCATTAATTATTCTTTGTCTTGTTAAATGAGTCTTAAAATACAAGAACCCCACTTGTAGATTGTTCTTTATAATATACTTTTTGCTCATAAAAAATGGTTTTATGTAGCCCCAGAAGGGTTCCACTACTGTTACGAGTCAAGTAACCTACGTACAGTCCTATGCTGCATTCAAAAGCTATCCAAATTATACGAGTGTATACGAGTCGCAACTTAGCGAACCCCCCCACCAAGTCATAATATTGCTAGTGCGAAATTCTGAAATAATTTTAATACCTAAGTTACCATGTTAAAGCAACCCTCAACCTTTTAACATGGCAGAGAAAACATATAGAAACGTATCAGTATTACATGGTACATTATTCTTGGTTGATTGTGCACATAATTGTATTCTGTAATCTGTGTGCATTTAACCTGATATACAGCAATGCTAATTATAGCATCTATTTCTGTCCATCGCAAACTGACTACTCTGCTAGTCCGGTAATTAACATTCCACGACCATTTTTCATGTCTCTCCAGTAACAAAGAACTGGAATGTGACGTGTTCGTAATTCTGACTTTACAAGTGGGAAGTAGGATCTTCCGACAAGCATGTGAATGCAGCATTAAACTGGAGCCTTGTCTGAACAAGAATTCGCACATGTGCAACTAAAAGACCTTTTCAGGATTCGTACAATCGTGTACTACAATGTGGAGTAGGTACTTGATCATGGTGTAGAACCGTGGTTTTAGTTGTTATGGTTCTTTATACCCACTAAAGAACCTTTGAGGAACCCTCTGTTTTGAGGGTAGGTATGTTCACAAAGGTTGCGGTGATGGCTACATTTTTCTTTTTTTCTTTTTTTTTGTGTGTGTATGTGTGTGTGTGTGTGTGTGTGCGTTCAGGTGAAAGGCTGCCCAAACCAGACAGAGGAAAGATGAGATTCCACAAAATAGCCAACGTGAACAAAGCTCTGGAGTACATTACCAGTAAAGGGGTTAAGCTTGTGTCCATTGGAGCAGAAGGTAATTAAGGTTTGTCTGTTACTGCAGCCGAAGCTGAAGAACACGGCAACACTGCTTGAACTTCTTTACAGACTACAGTCACGTCTGTTTTGTGTTTTTTTTTTTAGAAATCGTTGATGGAAATGTAAAGATGACTCTAGGAATGATCTGGACCATCATCCTCCGCTTTGCCATCCAGGACATCTCAGTAGAAGGTAATGTATTCTAATGAGAAGTAAGTTCCCATGGGGATTAAGTGGACTGTACCTCTGTAGAACCATTGGACACATTAGTATTATTATACACACGGTCTATCTCAGCAGTACATCTCATTAATCAACCCTGCTGCATGTGTTGATGGAATGTATGTTGCTTTGACTTTTTCCCAGAAACCTCAGCTAAAGAAGGTCTACTACTGTGGTGCCAGAGGAAGACCGCACCTTACAGGAACGTCAACGTTCAGAACTTCCACTGCAGGTAAGAGGTCATAAATCATGATGCAGAGGCTAAACATGGTTTCTTTCAGCTTTACCCTATTGAGCCAAGTGTTTTACCCTTTTACCTGAGACTCAGAGCCTTTTTAGATGACCCCTTTTAACTGGTTTAAATCTGCCTCCAACTGAGGTACAGTGTTTGCATGTCAACACTGACCACAGTAAAATGAATCTACTCTTCTTATGTCCCTTCCAAATATTAATGTTACTATGACATACCATAACATGTCCAAATGTTATTTTCATCATACAGATCTAAAGACATAAAGTCTTTTTATCTAAAGATATAAAGTTTATTATAGGCAAATATTATATTATCAAATCTGATATATTGTATTAATATCAGAATAAATAAGTGATAAACTAAAATAAGATAATATACATCAAATAAATACATACAGAGATAATTAAATGACATAAAAAATTGAAAAAAAAGAAAATGAAAAATATAATTCAATGTAAAAAAAAAATGAGCACGGTTAATACATTTCAGTACATCAATAAAAAACAATAAATACATTTGCTGGCTGATTTTCATATATATAAAAGTGATTCAGGAATGATTGGCTGTTTCTCATCATTAGAAAAGGACTGTCTGACATAGTGATGGACCTGATGATAATGTTAAAAAAAATTAGACCAAAGAAATTATACAGCTGATCAGAAAAGGGCAAAGTGGTCTTCAACACTTGTTCTGAGTTCTTTTACAGTGGCAAGACCTTTACCCCTCCAAACTGCAGGCCATAAAATATTTAATTGTTGCAATCAGGTAAGTAGACTGAAGATTATAAAGGAAATAATAACAACAAAGTTCTTATGAATTACCTTTATTAGCACTAGATAGTAAAAGTGCAGGAGTCAGAACATTACTGAGCCAAACACTACAGACTATTTATGAGGTTTTTTTTCAGACTTTATCATTGATTTAAAGTAAGGTCATCTGACCTTCAGTCTCTTCTCATTTATAAAGATAGAAGCCTGGTCTTGTAAATAACCAACTGGAAATAACTGTGTGACAGTGTTGCAATGATGGCCTCCAAGTGAACAGACTTATAAGGACTTCGCTGCCGCTGAGAGACAACGATTTAATGCTGTGTACTAAAATGAAAAAAGGCAGAATGACAGAACTTAAAAAACTTTAAAAACGTTCTTGTCAGCATTGGCAAAATTAAGATGTACTATTACTCTAGAAATAGCCAGTAAAATATATATTATAATAATATATACATATATAATATATAAATATAATAATTAGAATAAAATGGGAATGTCAAGAACATTGAAAACTAGGTTACTACCAAGAGGAACAAATGCACTCTTCTGAAAAATTGGTGAATTATCTGAGGGGTTTATTCATCTCCATTATTGAGGCCAGCGAATTGACAGAATCAGGTGTGTATTAAAGCACTTCTACATATAGAGACAACTTGTTCTCCATATTTGCAATTGTGATATCATATGATGCCATAACAAAAAACATGTTAAAGAGCAAAATAAAGAGCATATACATCAGCCAGATAAAGGGGTTCGCAATTAAGCATACTTATTGGCCTGTAAGTAGTAGGATATGGCCCGTTCCTTAGAAAAAATAGAAAATGTTTTTATCATTCTGAACATCAAAGGATAAAGAATAAAATCTCATATATCCTACCTGCAGTTTCTTTAAGAGGATACTCTCTGTGCTATAATGCTTCTGAAGTGGCTATATATCTTTTTAGCAATTTGGGAAAAAGCCTGAAAGCCTGTTGTTAAAAACAGAAAAACATAAAACAGTACTTCTCTTCTTTCTGCTTTTCTCCCTGCTGTTTGCTATTGTTGTGTGTGTGTGTGTGTGTGTGTGTGTGTGTGTGTGTGTGTGTGTGTGTGTGTGAAGCTGGAAGGACGGACTGGCTTTCTGTGCGCTCATACACAGGCACAGACCCGACCTGCTCGACTACTCCAAACTCAATAAGGTCTTTGCCCTCCACCACCCCACCTCACTACACACTAATACTGCTCCATATACCTTCTGACCTCAAATTGGAGATGTCAACAGTGTATTTCAGATTATACAACTGATAGCTACAGCCATGCAAGCTGATTGGTTGAGAGGCCTTCTTAGCGTTCTTATGGCAAAATAATGGCAAAACACTGTATCACTCCGCTGAACACCGTTACTAAACCATATAATGAACCTAGATGTTGCGTAAACACCCTGAGCAAAAAATAAAAACAAAAACAGGAATAGCCTAAAACTAAACTAAAAGGATTTAGACAAGACTTCACACTACCTAACAGCAAACAAACAAGAAAACGTTGTAGGTCTATGTAGGGAGCAGAGCAACAAGCTCAAGTCAAGTCAAGTCAGATCAAGTGGGTTTTATTGTCATTTCAACTACATACAGAGTACACAGTGAAACGAAACAACGTTCCTCCAGGACCATGGTGCAACATAGACAGTGCATACAGAACACAAGTGCAACACAATACAAGTGCAGACAGAGAATAATAAATAATTTAGGGGTAGTGTGCAAATTATGCAGTGTGCAATAAATATTGAGTCCAGTGAGGTAGTAAAGTTATTTGTGCAAAATGCTTCCCATATTGTCTGGGGTAAATGGTGTGCATGGAACAGAAAAAAACATCAGTTCAGTCTCTGGAGTTGAGAAGTCTGATGGCTTGGGGGAAGAAGCTATTGCAGAGTCTGGTCGCGTTGGACCGGATGCTGCGGTACCTTCTTCCTGATGGCAGGAGGGAGAACAGTCTGAGTGAAGGGTGGGTGGAGTCATCCACAATGCTGGTTGCTTTGCGGATGCAGCGGGTGGTGTAAATGTCCATGACGGAGGGGAGAGAGACTCCGATGATCCTTTCAGCTGTCCTCACAATGCTATGGAGGGTCTTGCGGTCAGAGGCTGTGCAGGTCCCAAACCAGGCGGTGATGCAGCTGCTCAGGATGCTCTCTATGGTAGCTGCTTATTAAGGAACTAGAACTAGAACTAGAAGTTGGTGAACGGAGATGCTAACATTAAAACATAATAAATGCTACATTCAAGGCTCAGTTTGTTAATTCCTTACTTTATTTATTTTGCAAACTGTTGTATAAAAGCTGTAGGATATTTGAGGTTGCGTGAGTTATCGGGAAATAACAGCAATAAGTAACGGCTGTGATAATATACGGCACCTGCCTACAGCTCGTATTCGCTTCATCTCAGCCGTGCACGTATTTGTCACTGTACACTGTACAGCGAAATGTGTCCTCTGCATTTAACGCTTCTGTGGTAGTGAACACACACACACACTATTGAACTAGGGGCAGTGAGTACACACACATTCAGAGCAGTGGGCAGCCAACTCCAGCGCCCAGGGAGCAGAGAGGGTAAAGGGTCTTGCTCAAGGGCCCAACAGTGGCAGCTTGCCGAGCCCGGGTATCGAACCCACAACCCTGTTATCGATAGCCCAGTGCTCTAACCGCTGAGCCACCACTGCGGTGCAGTGTTCTATTGCTGAAATGTTGTGAATGGTGATGTGTAATGTGTTATGACTATAGAAAATCACAAATCAAAACATTTCAACAATGAATGGCTGAAAACATATTACATCATAATTTATAATGAGCTTGACTAGCTGTAGTTATGGATGGGAGTCCTCTGTTGGTATTTATACTTGAGTGAATGTCCAAAAGTACTTACAGTAAATGCAAGTATAAACAATACTGTTTTTTCTGGATTTATAACAAAAGGAAACGGCCCTGTTTTTATGGGGAGAAATTCACCTGAAATGAATCATAAACAGGCAGGTTTAATGAGAGGTGCAGTGTGGTTGGATTGCTTTAGGTTAAAAGAGCATTATGTGTTTCTTCTCCCATTTCCCCCATTATTTTCTCCCCCTCCCACAGGACGATCATCTGGGTAACCTAAACCTAGCTCTGGAAATTGCTGAGAAACACCTCGATATCCCTAAAATGCTGGACCCTGAAGGTGCTTTGCATTACACACTAAACATCTGAGCTCCAACACACACATTGAGGTGTACAAAACTCTTCTGGAGTAATGAAGCTCCATCGAATACCTTTGAGACGAGTTGGAATGCAGTTTGTGACCCAGAACTAATGCTCGAACCTCTGCAGTGCTCTGACATCTAGTGCAGCAAAGGGGACAGCCTCTTTTTTTATCGTTATTATTCATTCTTTTCTTAAATTCTTCTTCTGGTTTCATTTTTTGCTTGGGTGAGCGTTCAAGTGTACAATATTCATGAATACCAGACTTTCACAATATTTAACGCTGCATTCATCGTTTTAGTGTAAAGGCATTGTCCATAATAACACAGCAAATTACTGTAAAACTGAGTACAGAGTTAGTACAGATTAGTATAGGATATGACAAATGAAAAAACGTGAAAAAAGTGGCTACTGTAAAAGCACTGCATGTTTTTCCGCATGTTTTTCCTGGTGCTGCCTTTTCTTTGGGGTCATCACAAACATTTACACACCTATATGCCTTGTTTTATATACAAATGACTAGCTATTAAGTTTTAGGTTCCTGGGTTGAGTTTCAATTGTTAGGTGAAAGTACAAATTATTACTGTATTTTCATTACAGCGCATTACTGTAAGGATACAGCAGAATACAACTGTAAGATTACAGTAATCTTGTGGTTTCAGTGACTGCAATATCACAGTGTACTGTACAGTTGTAATGTTATTATTGTTATAATTACTATTATTATTTGTTGTTATTATTATGGGACAGTAAATTACTGAGAAATGAATGCAGGTAGTAGTCAGTAGTATTTTACAGTGAAATATTCGACTGCGTTCACATTATCTAGTTGTTGGGTTTTCCATCATTGTCTAGTGTTTTTGTTTTTGTTTTTTTCCCCTATTCCAGACATCATCAACACCCCAAAGCCTGACGAGAGAGCCATTATGACCTATGTGTCCTGCTTTTACCATGCTTTCGCTGGAGCTGAGCAGGTACACCAGCCTGCCGTAACAAACTTCGTAACAACATACACGTCACTGTTCAGGACATGGAGGCATTTTAAACCATATCCATCGTTCTGTATTAAGTTATCTTCATTTGCTTGCTCTGTATGCATGCATGGCTCAGTATGTGGTTCATTTCAGAGACAGCAGGTTAAGTTGGCAGTGAGCTGTTTAATGAGAAACCCTGTGAACACCACTGCAGAAAACAGTTCTGGAGTTTAATCGGGACTTTAATTTACATTTTTCAGAATGAAGAGCTTATTCATGTAGTATTTCTGCATGTTGTCACCAGTCGCAGAAACGAGGTGGATGATTGTTAATATTTTACACCAATAACCTGAGTTATTGACTCAGGGCTGTAAAACCACTTGTACAACAAATGTTATACTTTTAAAATCAGCTGCTGTATATTGAATGAAGTAAACACTAATTTCTTGGCTAAAATCTAAATCCCAGATAGAGCTGGGCAATATAACTTATACATCTCAATATTCAGGAGCCATAATTTGGCTCAGAAGACTGACACTCTTAATTCAAAAAGCTTTTTGTAGCAAACAAGTAATAGGAGTCTTGCCTAAATTTCCCACTTGAACTGGGAATTGGATCCCTCTCTCCAGCATGTAGGATGACAGTGTTATTTGCTGTGCATGACTGCCACTGTCTATCAAAAAACACAACTGTCTGCATCAAAAAGCAACTTAAAATCATCATGATGCGGAATCCCCTAAATGTCATTGCAGCTACAGTGGGGGAAAAAAGTATTTAGTCAGTCACAAATTGTACAAGTTCTCCCACTTAAATAAATGAGAGAGGGCTGTAATTGACATCATAGGCAGACCTCAACTATGAGAGACAAAATGAGAAAAAACATTCTGAAAATCACATTGTCTGATTTTTAAAGAATTTATTTGCAAATAATGGTGGAAAATAAGTATTTGGTCACCTACAAACAAGCAAGATTTCTGGCTGTCACAGACCTGTAACTTCTTCTTTAAGAGGCTTCTCTGTCCTCCACTCATTACCTGTATTAATGGCACCTGTTTGAACTCGTTAACAGTAGAAAAGACACCTGCCCACAACCTCAAACAGTCACACTCCAAACTCCACTATGGTGAAGACCAAAGAGCTGTCGAAGGACACCAGAAACAAAATTGTAGACCTGCACCAGGCTGGGAAGACTGAATCTGCAATAGACAAACAGCTTGGTGTGAAGAAATCTACTGTGGGAGCAATAATCAGAAAATGGGAGACCTACAAGACCACTGCTAATCTCCCTCCATCAGGGGCTCCACACAAGATCTCAGCCCGTGGGGTCAAAATGATCACAAGAACGGTGAGCAAAAATCCCAGAACCACACGGGGGGACCTAGTGAATGACCTGCAGAAAGCTGGCACCAACGTTACAAAGGCTACCGTCAGTAACACACTACGCCGCCAGGGACTCAGATGTTGCAGTGCCAGACGTGTTCCCCTGCTTAAGCCAGTACATATCCGGGCGCGTCTGAAGTTTGCTAGAGAGCATTTGGATGTATTGGGAGAATGTCTTATGGTCAGATGAAACCAAAGTAGAACTGTTTGGTACAAACACAACTCGTTGTGTTTGGAGGAGAGTGAATGCTGAGTTGCATCCAAAGAACACCATTCCAACTGTGAAGCATGGGGGTGGCAACATCATGCTTTGGGGCTGTTTCTCTGCAGAGGGACTAGGACGACTGGTCCGTGTACATGAAAGAATGAATGGGGCCATGTATTGTGAGATTTTGAGTGCAAACCTCCTTCCATCAGCAACGTGGCTGGGTCTTTCAGCATGACAATGATCCCAAGCACACTGCCAGGGCAACAAAGGAGTGGTTTGGTAAGGTTAGGGTTAGGTCCTGGCAAGGTCCTGGAGTGGCCTAGCCAGTCTCCAGATCTCAACCCCATAGAAAACCTTTGGATGCAGTTGAAGGTCTGTGTTGCCTGCCGACAGCCCCAAAACATCACTGCTCTAGAGGAGATCTGCATGGAGGAATGGGCCAAAATTTCCAGCAACGGTGTGTGCCAACCTTGTGAAGACTTACAGAAAACGTTTGACCTCTGTCATTGCCAACAAAGGATATATAACAAAGTATTGAGATGAACTTTTGTTATTGACCAAATACTTATTTTCCACCATTATTTGCAAATAAATTCTTTAAAAATCAGACAGTGTGATTTTCAGATTTTTTTTTTCTTATTTTGTTTCTCATAGTTGAGGTCTGCCTATGATGTCAATTACAGCCCTCTATCATTTTTTTTAAGTGGGAGAACTTGTACAATTGGTGACTGACTAAATACTTTTTTTCCCCCACTGTATATTATAATTTTTATTAATCATTGACTAGATCTAATCACACTTTCAAATGTAAACATCCACTTTTTTATTTACTGTCTATATCCCTGTTCTACTGATAGAATTATTATTATTAGAAATAGAAAAAAAATGAAATTGTTCCAAAATATTTAATTCTTAAAAAAAACGTGCAGAAATCTGAGATATAATTAGTGGTGAATATCTTTTTGTGTGTGGTGACTGAAGGCGGAGACTGCTGCTAACCGGATCTGTAAGGTTCTGGGGGTCAACCAGGAGAACGAGAAGCTTATGGAAGACTATGAGAAACTGGCGAGTGAGGTAAGACACATAACGTTATGTTGTGTAGCTGTTGTGCTTCTGTTCTGCTAGATCTTAAACTGGCCACATATTGCACTTTTATTTATTTATTTATTAATTATTTATAAGGATAACCCAAAATGATAGATCATTGTAGATCAGTCAAGACCTACTTGGTTTGAGGTGTTTGCTCGTTTAGTTTTAAACAGGAGTGTGATACACAAATGTTTGTGGACACCCTTTCTAATGAATGTATTCAGCTGTTTTTAAGCTGCATCCATTGCACATTGTGCAAATGCACACACGCAGCTTGTCTGCTTCCTGTAGACGAATATAGACTACTTCCTGTAGACAAGGAGTCGCTAGAACAGGTAAACTTGGACCTATTAGCACCATGCCTAATACCAGGCGTGGGCCAAAAGGGAATATAGACCCCGAGTATTGAGCAGTGGAACAGTGGTACTGTGTGAGTGATGGGGCTCCTTCCAATACTACTGCCATGAGTTGGATTAGTGACCATCCAACATCCTGACCTCATGAATGCTCTTGTCATTGAAAGCAATCAATTCCTTACAGCAATGCTCCAGAGTTACTTCAACAAAAGCAGGATAAACTCTTTTTTAATATCCTTGATTTTGGAAGAATCAATAAATGAACAGAAAATGGAATATGTTTGGGGAAATTGTCCTGAATATTAGCATTAAAAAGTCTGGCCTAATTTCCCTCACTCTCTCACCTTAATTTCCTCCAGCTCTTGGAATGGATCCGGCGCACCACGCCATGGCTGGAGAACCGCACTTCCGAAACCACCATGACAGCCATGAGGAAAAAGCTGGAGGATTTCCGTGACTACCGGCGCATGCACAAGCCTCCTAAAGTGCAGGAGAAGTGCCAGCTGGAGATCAGCTTCAACACCCTGCAGACCAAATTGCGCATCAGCAACCGACCTGCCTTCATGCCTTCTGAGGGCAAGATGGTGTCTGTAAGTGCTCAGTCTTAGGATGTCTAATGGATCATTTGGGGCTTGAGGCACTCCACAGCACTTAGGGAGAATGATTTTGCTTTTAAGAAAGGCTTGAAGAGGCTGATCTTGAATGTTTATGTTCAGTGCTTCAGTTTAGAAGAGTAGGGTTAGCTGTAAGTCAAGTGAAGGAGACCTTGCATCGTATGAACTTAGAGAAAAGAGAGAGTGTGAATGAGAGTTTGAGGACACCTATATTTAACCTTTATTCATAAATGAGCCGTATGCATGAAAAGTGTTCGATTCGTGACGTAGAAAGCTGTTTACTAAATGGAACGTCACGGTTCTGATAATGCCATGTTCTAAGCTGTTGTACAGAATGAACTATTTTTACACCTGTCATCACCTTTCAACAATGAATTCTGTGTCAAACACCACGTCATTAAGGCTGTGTTTATGTTGCTGTAGGATATCGCAAGTGCATGGCAGGGTCTCGAACAGGCAGAGAAAGGCTATGAAGAGTGGCTCCTGACCGAGATCCACCGTCTGGAGCGCCTCAATCACCTGGCCGAGAAGTTCAAGCAAAAAGCCACCACTCATGAGACCTGGGCTAAAGGTAAAGGGTGTGACAAATAGCTTCGAGTGCAAAGTCAAACAGACCTCACTGTTTAACCTCCATGTTATGTTTGGGGTCCTGTAGACCCCCTAGGAACCTTCCCTCTTTCACAGTAGTATATAGAAATAGTCCGTACAAATCTGTAATGGTAGATGTCATTTAAGTCTAAGCCCATGTCTTTGACGGCCTCTTGTCCGGCCTTGCAGTCCTACTCTCTCAAGAGTCACAATTCTATAAAGTGTACAAATCCTCATTGTATTGAATTGTAATTTTTTATCTTTAAGATGTTTTACATATCATTCTATGTAAAATCACTAAAATGTAAAGTGATATAAAATTAGTGCTTTAGATAAGATAAGATAAGATAAGATAATCCTTTATTAGTCCCGCAGTGGGGAAATTCACAGTGTAGCAGCAGAAAGGGATAGCAGGACACTCAGTTACTTTATTTTGTAAAACAGACACATTAATGCCAGTGTCTAGCAAATTACATTACTACTGACCAGGCTCAATACAGTAGCAGCCAAATAGGCGAGATTGCACTCCATATTGTCCACGTTTATGCCCGTTTTGCAGGGAAGGACGAGCTCCTGATGCTTAAGGACTACGAGACTGCCTCTCTGACCGAGGTGCGAGCGTTGCTACGGAGACACGAGTCTTTTGAGAGTGACCTGGCGGCCCATCAGGATCGAGTGGAGCAAATAGCAGCCATTGCTCAGGAACTCAAGTACAGTCCCCTTATCTTTCACTTCTGTTTCCAAATCAGATCAAATAAAGCACCTTTTCACAGTTGCAGTTGCAATACCAAGTACTTGATCTAGAAAAGCAGAGACAATAAGAAGGGCAATTCATTAGCATATGAGATAGTAGTGGGAAGAGGGGAAACATAGCACAATTGCTGCTAAATAATTTGATTTGCTAAACAAAGTATTTGAGCAAAGATCTTCTTTAGTGCAAGCAACCTGCACATCTCCAGAGATCTCACAAGAACCGATGCTACCAAGAGTCGATACCAAATTTCTAAAACATGGCAGTTTTTGTTTCATATAACACTGAAAGTTACAGAAACTTTCTGTAAAACACTCAGAAACATGGATGAGGTGCAAAACACTGCAGAGGTAGTGAGCCAGGCAGTGAGCATCAATAAAGGGTAAATTGACAATAATTAACATAGGGTAAATAAACATACATTTTTTATATTATTATAAAAATGCTTCATGTTGTTGCAATTTTAAACATATAAACAATAAAGAATAAGCTCTACCTAGGATAAAGTACAGCCTCCATATGGCAAACTTAGTTTTATAACACCCAGAACTTTGTATCCTCATATTAAATCCACATAATAAAGTTTTTAAGCTTAGATTTATCACAATTGTAATATGCATGTGATATAAATAAAAAAAAACTATTGCATTGTTTTGTTTCTGATATTTGCTGTTCTACTTTATAGTAAAAAATAAAAATGCTGTTTTTGACACATACATTATATAGACAAAAGGATTGGGACACAGTTCATTCCTTGTTTCTTCTAAAATCAATGTTATTTAAAAATGGGTTCCTCCAGCTTTTGTAGGAGTAGCTCTCTACTCTCCATGGAAAGCTTTCTGCTAGACTCTGGAGCATTGCTGTGAGGATTCAATTGCAATCAGCGACAAGAGCATTAGTGAGGTCAGCATGTTGGATGATCACCACCCCAGCTCCTCTCATACAGAATTGCTCTACTGCTCAATGTCAAAAGGTGCCAATAGGTATTTGTTTATCTGGTTTATTGGCAGTACTTCTCTACAGGGACTAGACAAGCTGTGTGTGCACATTTGCACATCTGTGTTAGCAATGAGTGCAACTTAAAGTAGCTGAATGTATTCATTAGAAGGGGTGTCCACAAACATTTGAACATATGGTGTATGGTGGAAGTCCTTCGGCCAGTTACAGGTCACTCCACCTATTGGGGTAACATTTTAACTCACACCACGTTCGATTAAACTGGTGATAAACTGAATATGTTCATTTGTAGCGGAGTTTTTGTTTGTATAAATAATTGATGAATGTTGCTCAATTCTTTTTAATTATTTATCAAAAAACAAAGTTCTTCGGTTTATTAATCATCAGAAAATGTCTGTCTTGTTTTGCTTCTTTCTCCTCAGAAAGCTGAGGTGGTTCTTTTGCATTGCCATTGTTCTAAATGGGGACTGTAAATGTACCGGGACACCTGTTGGTTCTCCTCGGATTCAATGCCATACTTGTAACTATGATAGGAACACACACACACACACATATATATACAACAAGGAGGTATATTCACCCTTCTATTTGTGGACAGAGTGTTGTGAGGATGCCAGACCTTTGTGCTTGTAGGTCATAGATAAAGTTCCACTATGTCTCTCTGCAGATAGAACTGCTCTTACCGTCACCACTCACAGCGCTTTCAAACCACTAAAGACACATTACTGCAAATGTAAGTGATGGTTATCAAAGGTAGCACTACTTATAAAAGTTTTTTATACTGACAGATTAATGACAGTTATATGATACCATTAATGGCAGTTCTAAACTGAATGTGTCACCGCTCTATTTTTTTCTCTATTTTCTAAAGTTTAAATGACCACTTTCAGCAGCACATGATTGCAGTAGATGTATGTTATTATAATACAAACAGACCTAAAAGAACTGGGAACATAATTTACTTTTCTGTACAAAAGAGTCCTTAAAGTAGGGACTCCACATCCCCAATAGAAAAGTAGTGGACCTAGAACTGAGCCCCGTGGGACACCCTTCATTACAGACATATGCTCTTAATGGTTTTAAATGGTTCTTTGAGTGATGCCTTAGACAAATGTCTTTTGGTTTCATAAAGAACCATGTTTGCAATAAGGATATGTGAGTATAAAAGACCTTTACATTAAGATAAGGTTATTTAGCCTTTTAAAGGATTTTAACTGTCATGCGTCTCTGTTGCAAACATGGTTCTTTATGGAACCAAAAGTGGTTCTGCTATGGAACTGCTAAAACTACCATTTATAGCACCATTATGTGTTAGGAGTGTAGAAGGTGTTTAGGATACAGAATAGATAAATACTGCCATAAATTACTTCATGGTAGAGCTGGGCAATATGGAAAAAAATATATATCACAATATTTAAAGACATTTCTTATGATATACAATATTTAGCACAATATTGCATCATGTAGACAAAATACACCAACAGTGTTTCTTTCTTTTTTTTTTTTAAAGCTGCTATCCAAACACTTTCCCATACTGAGAGCAGTGATTTTTACTCAAAATATGCTGCACTCCATTGAATAAAAACGACTGATTACACTCTTTTTTTTAATGAAATGTGCAGATAATCAGTGCTCTTTAAGCACTGACGATATCCACAATACATTCATTAAAAGCATATTGTGTTCCATGATTACAAAATTCATGTAATTAAAATGTAAATCCTGCATTTTAGTGCAGGATTCTAATGTTGACCACCCATGAAGCATTGCTCTGAAGCAACACCTGTCTGAAACCATTAATTATCTTTTTATAGCAGTATGATTATATTATTAGAGAGTTTGTTGGAACACCACAGTGACAATTTGATTGCACTGAGCCATGAGAACTTGTAAGGTCAGGTGCTGAATTTGAATGATTTGTTCTGGGTCACAAGCATCACTTCAACTCATCCCAAAGGTATTGGATGGAGCTCCATCACTCCAGAGAATGCAGTGCCTCTGCTCTGCAGTCCAGTGCTGGAGAGCCCTATACCCCTCTAGCCAATGCTTGGGCATGATGACCTTAGGCTCAAGTGCAGCTGTTCCAGAGCGTCCCGTTCTACTGGCACTGCTTTTCTGTGGAGATTATACAAGCTGTGTGCAACTTAACACATATGTGTCAGTGGATACAGCTTAATCTGAATTCTTTAATTAAGCTGAGGCACTCTAGCTACATTAATTACGTGAATCAAATTAGAAATGATTCTGATTCATTTGAATGCTCTGAATAAAAGGTGTGCTATTATTTATTTTCCCCTCATGCGTCTGATAGCAGCCCATAAACCATTGGTCTGACACTGCCCTCTAGTGAATCCTGAGTGTAGTACAGGCCAAAGTGGTCATTAGTCTTACAGTTTTTAAAATATTACCTTTTTACAGTTCTTTTTATTACACACACACACACACACACACACACACATATATATATATATATATATATATATATATATATATATATATATATATATATATATATAAATGGAACAAAACAAATGGATAATGCCAAATATTTTTATATATTTATGTACTCATATTAAATCAACAATCCATTGTGATGTTAAGCTTGAGTGTGTTAAGCTTCCTTGTTTCTAAAACTGCTAGAGAAGGCCAGTATAAGCTGCTGGAGAAACTGGAGCCACCACCATTCTTCTAACTGTGTTCTAACCAATACATCAATACCTGTACTGAGCAGCATTCAGATTACTGACCTATCTTTGATAGTTTCTGTCTATTCTAATATTATAATTCCTGGCGTTTTACAGAAGACCCAGATTTTTGGAGAGGTAGTGTGTGCTTCAGCAGTTTGAGTTGTGTCTCTGTTGGACTGGCATGAACCATTGCAGTTGTCCTTGAGTTGTCCACGCTGGTTTCTGAATGTGTGTGTGTCTAATTCCGGTCACTGTGCCCAGGAAGGAATGTGTTTGGCTGTGTGACACATCGCTGGGGTTCAGGGGCAGTTGACTTTGTCCTCATGTACCTGCATTAAATCACTGACCAGTTTATGTGTCACATTAAAGGGAGACTGGGATACACACAGATCCCTGAGAGAGAGAGAGAGAGAGAGAGAGAGTGTGTGTGTATCCCTGACTCCTGATAAATAGCTTTTAGAAAATCTGCATTATTTGGTTCTGGGGTCAGATAGGGGGTTAGTACACATGGGACACCCCTCCTCTTTAGTATTTGGGGTGGGGGGGTGGAGGCAGTGCCTTTCCACAACTGGGTTCTGTGTTATTTAAGCAATAATATAAAAGAGGGACCGTTATAGCGTGAGATACAAAGCCACAGTCAAGTCAAGTCAAGTCAAGTCAAGTCAAATTTATTTGTATAGCTTTCTACAACTGTTGTTGTCACAAAGCAGCTTTACATAATTATAAATTAGTAAAAGACAGAGACAAAAAAAGAAATAACGTAAGACATGAAGGATCAAAGTCCCCCCTCCCTCTTTGTCTCTCCCTCTCTGCTGTTATATCAGTTTGGGATATCAGTCGTGTGCTTTAAGGGACCTTAAGAGACCTTAGTGCTAATCTGTTGACAGCTGGACTTTGGCCATGGGGTGATCAGTGTATCAGGGGCTGTGTGTGATCTATAGTCTCTTTGCTTCGGGTTTCAGCTTATCAAAAACCTCACACGTGGACCCCGGCTAAATCATCACATCAGCCTGTGTCTGTGTGTGTGTATGTGTATGTGTGTGCTGTCAAATAGAACTTTTCATGAACGTGCTGACCCTGAAAGGTCAAGGCGCCTTTCAGGGTCTGCCAAAGCACCTCTGCATGTCTCTAGCTCTGAGTTTAACACGGTCCACTCTTTCACAATTCACACCGATACTTTACACACTGTTTATTTTCAAACGTGTGTGTATGTGTATGTGTGAACGTCTACAGGTATGTTTGCCTACATCCTATGTATTCCACTATGGCGAGAAAGAGAGAAATAACATATAGGCTTGTTCTTTGTGTGTGTGTGTGTGTGTGTGTGTGTGTTTGTCCACAGTGAGCTGGACTACCACGCTTCGGCATCCATTAATGAACGTTGTCAAAGGATCTGTGACCAGTGGGACCAGCTGGGAACTCTGACTCAGAAACGCAGGGAGGCACTTGAGGTAGGACACCCACATACACACCCACACACACACACACACACAAGTCTCACTCAGACACAGAGGTACTGGGAGAAATGCCCCTAGCATTGCTAAACAAAAACGGATATCTGCAGTTGACCAATCCCAACACCCACCTATGCTCAGGTACTTGTCCAGCTAGGTCAATCTTTAGTTAAGATACCAATAGACATAATACATTAGTTTTGGGGATCATGTCTAGTCTGCAGCAGTTATACACTATATGGACAAAAGTATTGGGACAGCGTCTCATTTCTTGTTTCTTCTGAAATCAAGGGTATTAAAAATGAGTCTATCCTGTGTCTGTTGGAGTAACTGCCTCCACTGTCCAGGGAAGGCTTTCTACTAGATGTTGGAGCATTGCTGTGACAAGATAAAGTCAGAATGTTAGTGAAGTTAGGATGTTGGATGATCACCACCCCACATCATCCCCAATTTACCCCAAACGTATTGGATGGAGTGGCATTATTCCATAGAAAAACAGTTTCGGGGCTTGATACCCATCCAGCCTCGGCATTAGGCATGGTGCCAATAGGTTCATGTTTATCTGCTCCAGAGAGTCCTATTCTATTAACAGTACTCATGTACTTGTCTCTGACAAGCTGTGTGGGTGCAACTTAAAGTAGTTGAATGCATTCATTAGAAGGGGTGTCCACAAACATTTGGACATATAGTGGATGTAAGTTTGTACTTAAGTACTTACTCGACTCTTACTTAACACGGTTAGTTTAAAACTGCTGCTTAACTAAATTCAGTTGCATTACTGATCCCTACCATCTTAGGAAGGAACATCTGACTAATCTTTCCTTAAGTCCTGAATCCTGAACAAGCAACATAACACCCCTTTGCTGTGCACACCTTCTGAAGATTGCACAGGATTGCTTGAAATTAAGGCAGAACTTATGATCAGTTGTACCAGAGCTAGATCCTCTTGTGGAACATACAATAGATGGAATCAAGACCTTTGTGTGTGACCTTTGTGTGTGTGTGTGTGTGTGTGTGTGTGTTTGTAAGAGGACAGAGAAGTTGCTGGAGACTATTGATCAGCTTTTCCTGGAGTTTGCTAAAAGATCTGCTCCCTTTAATAACTGGATGGAGGGAGCCATGGAGGACCTGCAGGACATGTTCCTAGTGCACAGTGTGGAGGAGATACAGGTGATGCTTAATCACTCTCTGTCTCTACCTCTGCCTCTTTATCTCACCAAGGGTGTATATATGGCTCCGTTCTAGAATTGCTGGTACAGCTTAAGCATGGATAGATTAGACTCATCAGTTAATCTGTTTAAACCATTTAAACCATTAACATTGATATTGTCCACCATTTCCACCATTATCTTCAAACTAGATTCAACAGAATCAGAAAAAGTCCATAAAACAGAATTAATTAACAGTTGTAATGTAAAAATGTAATGCATTCTACATGTTTCCCGCCAGAGTAAGTGACACCACTGAGTGCAGGTCACATGTTTTTTATTAACACTGTTGCTCAGATTTAATGCAGTTTTGTACTAGCCATTACAGAGTGTTGACCAGAACTCTGGGAAAGACAAAAATAAATAAATAAATATAAATAATGAATTACTCATAATTACTCAATTAATTACTCTATAAATCATGATGCATTTCTTTGTATCGGTAATTTGAGGTGAAGCTGTAGCATATGCTTAACTGTGCGTGTGCCTGTATGTATGTGTGCGTAGAATCTGATTGGAGCTCATGAGCAGTTCAAAGCAACGCTGCCGGAGGCCGATAACGAGAGGCAGGCCATTATGAGCATCCATAATGAAGTGCAGAAGATTGCTCAGAGCTATGGTATTGCACCCAACCTCACCAACATGTACTGCAGCATCACCCCCACTGAGCTCAGCCTTAAGTGGGAACAGGTATGTTGAAGGATTTGCTGTGATAGTGGCTGCATGTGTTGCTTTTTTAACATGTCTGAACACTTCATGTTGAATGCATCAATAATACTGGTCAAATTATTTGCAATTAAATATCTAGACTTTTATTTACATTTAAAGTTCTGTCTCATTTACATTTAAAGTTATTGTTTCAGGGAAAGGATGCTCCCACTGGCAGTTCACTGCCATAGTCTTTGGCAGCATTGAGCAAAAGTTTCTATGCAAACTGCAGCCCTTTGCAGGGCTTAGCAGCCTTGTCTAGTCACCATTATTACTCTGGGGTATTGTATGGCATTATGGGTAAAATTCTTCAGTTCAAATTTGCTGGATTTTACCCAGTTTTCTTCCTAATTTAGTCAAATACCCAGCCCCACCTATCACACAAGATACTACCAAGATGTAAGGATGAGAGCTGATTAAATTAGAAACACACTTTTGCATAGCAGTGCTGCGAAACACAACCTCTGTGTTTAACTCATCTGTAATCCAATGCAGTAAGAACACCAAAACAGCCAGAGTGCTGAGCACCACCTCAGCACCCAGGGAGCAGTTGGGAGTTAGGTGCCCCATTGCCATGAATGTTAAAGGAGGAGAAATCACTTTCTTTACCCCCAAATTTCTGCTACCTGCTGGTCCACGGGATCAAACCCTAGGCACAATTCTAAACACCAGGCCACTGGGTGGGGGGGGGGGGGGGGGGGAGAACCTTGCCCTCATGCTAGAACAAGCAACCTAAGGATCTACATTCTTCATCCACATCTAAACCATCAAGGACTAGCGCTGAGCTCTTCCAAGTCCACCGCAGGTTTTCAAACTGCCTCTAACAGCAACGTCATTAAAGCTCAGTGTGCTTGAAGAAGAATGCTAACTGCCGAGGATGCTTAACTTACCAGTAGGGCCAGAGCTCAGATGGCAGTTATTAAAGAAAGGCAACATCAGACTGGTATCAGTATATAGGATATATGTGTTTTATTATATTTTTAAATGATGTAAAATGTTTATAGGTGAAGAGGCTGGTTCCGCAGAGGGACAGTGCTCTGCAGGAGGAGTTGTCCAGGCAGCAGGTGAACGAGCGGCTGAGGAGGCAGTTTGCCGCTCAGGCCAACCTCATCGGACCCTGGATACAAGCTCGTATGGAGGTGCCACACCAGCACCAACACAAACACATGCTCAGGCTTTGTGAGGTGTGTGGATTGTAGTGCTTTCAGTGACTTGCAGGGGTTTCCTGTAATGTGTGTTTTCTAGGAGATCCTTCACAGCTCAGTGGACGCCAGCGGCGCTCTGGAGGATCAGATGAATCAGCTGAAACAGTACGAGAGCATGATCATCAACTACAAAACCAACATAGACAAGCTGGAGGGAGACCACCAACTCATCCAGGAGTCGCTTGTATTCGATAACAAACACACCAACTACACCATGGAGGTACCCATACTAATAAACACATCAACACACACACACACACACACACACACACACACACATAAGAATTGATTGATTGATTGATTGATTGTATACTGTGTGTATACCTACAGTACTGTACAACATGTCTTCTCAGTCATTTAGCCATAAAAGTCATATTAATGAGAGTGAGCGGATACAATAGCGCAGAAGCCACAAACCACTGACTGTATATAATGTCGCTGTTATGCAAAAACCTTGCATCTCCATTTTTGCCTTTTAAAAAAAACTTTTTGAAATAATCGGAGAACCCTGCGGTTGTTTTTAATGTTGTTTTAAATGTTAATGGACCAAGAATGGACCAATAGAAATGCTCCAAAATGGCATGTAATTAAATCTTTTTACATTCACTTCCATTGTAAAAATGTCGTCTTGGAGATACAAGGTTTTTGTGGGACAGCGATTATAATCATGCTTGAGTTTTCAGTGAAGAAAGATTTATAGAACTGCTGTATTAATAAAAAATACTACAGCAATCTTGATCTGATCGTTTGCATAGTTCCTGCCCACTGATTCCCTGCACTACTCTACTCATCACGCACAGCTGCTTTGGTGGATAATGGTCCAATTCTCAACTCCCCACTACACTGGTGCCAAAAGAACTCACTCTGAGCGGACCGCCACAGATAGGCAGGACTCACTTAAATAAATAGAAAATCGTTAAATTAATGATTTTCTTCTTTCTTAGAAATAAATATTACTTTCATATGTTCCTTACATACTTAGTTTCATAGCAGTTAATTAATCATTTATAGAATAGTTATATCCTTAATTATAGGTCTTAAAATTGAGAAAGGAGCCTAGAGTTCATAGATTTAATTCTATGATGTGGTTATACTGTGTTCACTCTGTGTACACAATGTGATTTTAGAAGTTCAGGGTCATGTGAACCTTGCTTTCAATGTATGTGTGGGGTTACTGGGATTTCTACATTACAGTAATTGCTAGCACATCTACAAAGTGCACAGATATGGTTGATGTACCAAGCAGCTAAGTACGTGTATGTGTGTGTGTGTGTGTGTGTGTGTGTGTGTGTGTGTGAATGCGTGTACAGTATGTACTCTCAAACTCAACATGTGAACCCATCATATCTATAAGTCACATTCTACAGCATTAGTGCTGATCTGTATGTCCTGTCTTCATGGTAACGGCAGCACATCCGTGTGGGCTGGGAGCTTCTTCTGACCACAATCGCTCGCACCATCAACGAGATCGAGACTCAGATCCTGACCCGTGACGCCAAGGGCATCAGCCAGCAGCAGCTCAACGAGTTCCGCTCCTCTTTCAGCCACTTTGACAGGGTAACTCCACCCAGCCTCACACTCTAGTTCTCACATACTGACCGCTATATATAGCTGTATATAGCTGTTTTTACCTGACAGTAATGAAACCCAGCATGCACCAGTCAGTGTCTGTCTGTATTAATTCATCAAATAAAAGAATTGTCCTGCAGAAAAGCTGTTAAAAATTAATTAATTGTGAACATTTTAAGTGTGCAACTGCGCTATATGTAAAAACACAGTAAAATGTATATCATTGCTGTAGTTTTAATAAATGGTAGCTATATTGGACGCAGAAAAACTTCAGTATACTTTATTTAACATTTCATCTGAAGCAACATTAGGTAGTTTCAAGTTTCAGGTTTATTTGTCATTTGCACAACATGTCAGGACATTTATGCTTTGAAATGCTTGTGGTGAGGCTCAGGTTGATGCTCTACAGGAGGACAAAACTATAGACATTCTAAGCATATTAAAATTAAGTTAAAAATATATTCAATAAATACAAAATACACACAAAATATACACAAAATACAGAATATACAAAGACAGGAGGGATCTGTAGAAAGTCTCTGATTTGTACATTTATGAGACAGGTATAGTCTGAGAGAGAGTGGAGCTAAATATAAATATATATGTTAATGTCTATTCCTGTTGTATAAAGTGACTTAGTGATGTTGTTCATAGCAGTATTATATATACTATTAATAATAAAGTGTCCAGGGCAGTGGTGTTGGTGAAAGGTTCACAGCTTGTTCAGGAACCTGATGGCTTGTGGGTAGAAACTGTTCATTAGCCGGTTTGTTCTGAAAGAGAGAGAGAGAGAGAGAGAGAGAGAGAGAGAGAAGGCTGCAGTCTTCATCTTATCTTGGTTCATCTCTGATTTGACTGTGTTTTTCCTTCCTCATTCATCTGTTTGTCTCTCCACCTCTCTCTGCCTTCTCTGCACATCCTTTATTTTCCATTGTTTTCTATTTTTCCTGTCTGTCCTTCACTCTCTTCTCTCTTTCCATCCTACAGAAGAAGAAAGGAGGCATGGAGACCGATGATTTCCGAGCCTGTCTCATCTCCATGGGTTATGATCTGGTAAAAAATGAACATTTATCATAAAAGAATGATGAATATTTATCTTTTAATGTCATCACACATTTTGTCTTACAGTTTTGTGTAAAGCCTCTTTACACACACACACACACACACACACATCACAGGGCGTCACACATACACTCTTACCCTGGAGTTTACCAGCAATTCAAAGTGAATTGGTTCTGTCCCACTTCATCACTGTATTAAACAGAAAGAATGAACAGTGCTAGGTTACAGAAGAGGGAGGCAGACTGATTTTTACTGTCCCCCATTAATAGTTTTAGTTCATTGTTTCTCGTGTGTGTGTGTGTATCTGTGTGTGTGCAGGGTGAGGCAGAGTTTGCACGGATCATGTCACTGGTCGATCCAAACGGCAAGGGACTGGTGACGTTCCAGTCCTTTGTGGACTTCATGACCCGCGAGACAAGTGAAATGGACACTTCGGAACAGGTTGCCGCCTCCTTCAGGATCCTAGCGGGCGATAAGGTGTGTGTTGTGTGAGTGTGTGTGTGTGTTTGTGTGTGTGTAGCTGCTGATTCATTCATTTCAACTCAAACATGAGAGACAAAAATCATGTCCAGACGCCAACATGAAGTATGAGATGGATCCAGATTCATAAAACACACCACCAGGGCCATCCAGAGGAAGTAGTGCTGGGGTGACACGTCTGCTTATTCATAAGCAAGGATTACAGTGTTTTACAGTTTTACAGTGTAAAATAGCCGATATAGTCGATAGCCGGGCTTAGCAAGCTTCCACTGTTGGGCCCTTGAGCAAGGCCCTTCACCCTCTCTGCTCCTTGGGCGCTGGAGTTGGCTGCCAACTGCTGTGTGCTCACTGCCCCTAGTTCACTAGTGTGTGTGTGTGTTCACTACCACAGATGGGGGGCACAGTTTGCTGTACATAGTACATGCACCTTTACCTCGTGAAAGTACTTCTGAAAGAGATGGTCTTCTGGCTGTGTTTTAAAGACAGCAAGTGACTCCCCAGTGCTGTTCGGACACCCAGGGGAAGTCTGTTCCACCACATTGGTACCAGGACAGAGAAAAGTCTAGCTGCTTATCCTCCATACATCATATGGATGACAGACCAAGCTGAATCGTTAGTTTTATGAATCTGAGCTGTAGAGTTTGGCTGCAGTTATAAAATCTAAATCGAAGTAATCGAAGTGTCGTGCTGCTGTCTCTTCTCTTCTGTCCACAGCCGTATATTCTGATCGAAGAGCTGCGGCGTGAGCTGCCCCCCGAGCAGGCCGAGTACTGCATCTCCAGAATGCCTCTATATGCAGGCCCTGATGGAGTTCCAGGAGCTCTGGACTACTCCGCCTTCTCTACTGCCCTGTATGGGGAGAGCGACCTCTAATGGCAGATAGCAGATCTGAACCTTCCAACAAAAAAAACCTCTCTCAATGTCTCTGACTCTCTCTGAGATTTTTTTTTTTTTTTTTTTTTTTTGCTGAATAATGAAATTTAAGGAAAGAAATTTTAAGATGTTTGCATTTTAGATCATAAGTTAAATATGAGGCTAAAATATTTGAGTCGTAATTTGTATTTTAGGGAATATTTTTCAGATTGGTTTAAATAGGCTCTAATATTAGAACAAAGACCCCCTAAGAATGTCTTGATAACTTATTTTAATATATTTTAAACCATTAAACCGGCTTTATCTGTATCGGAAAATCTGTATCCAATCTGTATACTCTCTGTATTACATAAGAAATAATTCAATAAATCCAGCTGACAGCAAGCAGTTGTTGCTCTTTGTCTATGGCTTTTAATACCATGTAAAAATACTTCAACAAAATCCACCAGTCTATACTGAAGGTTATACTGTAAGCACACTGCCTACACTCAAAAAAAATCTCATCTACCTCACATCCAAAAGTGTGTAGACATCAGTGTTTCTTCTGAAAGCAAAGTTTTAAATAAGAAGTGGGTCACCCTTTGCAACAGTAAGAGCCTCTACTCTTCTAATTTACATCAGACGTCGGAACATCGTCAAGAGGATTTGACTGAATTCAGTCATAAGATCATTAGTGAGGTCAGGTACTGATGTTCGCTGACTGGTTCTAGATGGCACTCCATCACTCCATATACATCTATATAGTCAAATCAAAATATTATTGAAAATAGTATATTGGAATGAACCCATTTTATCAGCTTCACTTACCATAAAGGAGCACACTGCAGTTCTATAATTACAGTATGTCATCCATCTGTTTCTCTGTGTACTACGTCAGCCTCCTTTCACCCTGTTCCCCAGTGGTCAACACCCCACAGGACCACCACAGAGCAGGTATTTTTTGGGTGGTGGGTCGTTCTCAGCGCTGCACTGACACTGACGTGCTGAGAATGACACACCATGTTTTGGTCTTGATAACCAGCTCGACCATCAAATACCAGCTTAGACCATCCGAAACCAGCTACCAGCAAAAGCTGGTCTTAAGCTGCTGGGTTTTTCAGCAGGGAGGCTGTCCGTAACACCAGCAGTTCTGAAAAGTATCCAGTGAAACCAGTGGTGTTGTGTTTATGGTAGCTGTCTTTTGTGTCGGTCCATTTATTATTTTATTTAAAGCAGCTTTTCAGAGATCCGGGTCCGAGCCTCGGACTTACGAGCAAGCCAGTGGCAACAGGGGCAAGGCAAAACTCCCTCAGATCGAGAGGAAGAAACCTTGAGAGGGATCAAGACTCAAAAGGGGAACCCATCCTCTTTTACTGGACACTGGATAATAACAATAAAAAACAACAATAAAACTTAACTGAATTAAGAGGGAAAATGGTAATCAGAATCAGAAATACTTTTATTATATTAGAAATAAAGTATTAGAAATACTTAATATTGATCCCAGGAAGGCAATTCCAGTTGTTACAGCTGCAACCGTTCGTATAAGAAAACACTCTATAAAATAAACACTCTATAAAATAAATGCAGAACAAAATTGCGAATGTAAATATATATATATAAATGATATGACTTTAGTAAAGTGAATGTAAATGTGCCATGAAGCCATAAAAGATGAAAATGTGAGTGAGATGATAAGTCCATGCAGATAAGCAGTCAGAAGCATGGTCATGCAGTGAGGTGAGGAGGCATCAATGCAAGGCCCCAGAGCAGGACAGCCGGCAGCAGGGTGGAGTGGAGCAGCCAGGACGGGTGGTACTGGGGTGGAACTGGGCATCTCAGCACATGGGACAAAAATAATCGCAATCAATAAATCTCAATAAATTTCAATAAATCTCAATAAAACAAAATTAAAGAGTAAATAAGCCATAAGCACATTTTAGTATTTGAGTATTAATGTTCATTAACATTAATGTATGAACTATTATCAAAATTATTTTCAAATGATTAAAAGTGATTATAAAACAGTTTGTAATTTTTAATTTGACATTTAAATGTAAATAATTAAAAAAACTAATTGTAAATAAACTATAGCAGGATTTTTGCCTTGCTTTAAACCAAGCACACACGGCAGGAGTACTTTTTACTCCTGAGTCACATTAAGCGTAAAGATTAAACCTGTGTAAAGTTATATAAGTTTACACTGTCGTGTAAAGTTCACGCGGTACGCTCACCCACGCTAACTGCACGAGGCGGAAATGGTGCAACCCTCGGCGCTCGTTTGGCACATGCGCAGTGGACCCATGTGGCTGGCACGTTGGAGCCGCTGGAGCAGAAAGTTTGCAGGAGCTGGAAAACAGTCCGGGGAGTTCGTGCATGACTCAAGACCGCTCGGTTGGCCGCTTTTACATTTGGGATCCGCTTAGAAGTTCGTCAGAGTTTTAAAAATGCCGCCCACGATTCATTACGCGACAGGAAAAGGTGAGTTTATATCGTTGAAGTCACGTAACATCCATCAGCAGCCAGCTGATCTCTGATTTACACACAGACCGACTCGAGACCAGTCTGTAAGAAAAGGCCTGAGCTGATCTGGATGCATTCGAGGTAGTGAGCTAGTTAGTGCAGGGCGCCAGATTCAGATGACAGCTTGTCTGAACGCACACCATGCACACTCAGCCTGCCTCACTTAACCCCCTAATGCCCACACCAGACATATGACATAACACCCCCCTTCATCTGCATAACCTCCTTGCCTGAGCACAGGTGGAAGGACTATTTTCTAAATCAGCTCAATCAGGTCAGTAATGAGTGAGTTGATGATGTTGATTATTCCAGATTAGGGAGACAGGTAGTCTGTGATTGTGTTACACACAGCAGAATGGAGTTAGTGGTTTAATGCCCATACAGATGTCCAAACATGCTGCAAGAAACTAGGCCTTAAGAAGGCCTTGAAACTGTACAAGGTTATTGCACTCAGTGGAACACAAACCACGATAAGCATGACAGCCGGAGTGAGGGTGGCTCTAATGTATGGGTTGTGTGGCCTTTACCTCGGCACTTTGAATGGTTTGCACAAGCACTCCAAATTCAGATTAAATATTAATAACGCATGAAAAGATGTTTTACAAGTTTTACTCACCATTTCAACTGCTTGGCGATCAATAAATTGATAAATGATAAATCATTTAGTGGATATTTACTGTTAATCATGAGGCATTATGGATATTACTGGTAAATAATAATGTGTCCCCCGCATTTAACCCATCTGTGGTAGTGAACACACACACACACACACACACACACACTAGTGAACTAGGGGCAGTGAGTACACAGAGAGGGTAAAGGGCCCAACTGTGGCAGCTTGCCAAGCCTGGGAATCGAACCCACAACCCTGTTATCGATAGCCCGGCGCTCTAACCGCTGAGAACCACTGTCCTACTGTTAGGACTTGGTCTTGGTCCTGGTCCTGTTCTTGGTATTCCACAGGTTGTCTTTCAGTCATGAGAGAAAAATCTGCAGCATTTTGGGCACATATAGCATTTAATTTCGTTTTTCAGATTCTTCAATTTGTACTATTATTATCTGAAACCTATAAAGGTGCACAAAGTGAGCAAATTAGCATAATTTTAAACATTTATCATCAACAAAATGTTTTGGGTGTAAGTGTGTTATTGCATTCAGCCTCAATGCATCTCCTTTTTTTCACCTTTGGACTGAGATTTTCTCTCTGTGGTAGTTTTTCTTTACCTTACGTTTTGTCATGATGAATGGACCAATGGAAATGCTCCAGATATAAGTATACGCCGAGTCGTCAGCTGGAGACCACCGTTCACAGTACCTCTAATGGAAGAGGGACATTGATGGGATGTAAGATGGGATCGTCTACCCGCCACTCTGTGCAGCTGCCTTTTCTTTGTTGTTCACCCCCACACTCCATGTCACCTCCGTAGCCACAACCAGGAGCTGCCCTTTTTTAGTTGCTCAACCATATTCTGCTATATCGTAAGAAAGGCAGGGTTTCATCACACCCTTTCTGTTCATTCCATGGAGTAGCTGAGTTGTAGTGGGACTGACATGACCTGCACTTTTACTGTTGAAACCCTGAATCCAGGGGGGTATCTGCCCTGCTTCTGTGCTGTGAGCTCAGTGAAGGTGGTCTGAGACACGCTTGGTCTGAGAGAAGGAGGCGGCTCTATCAAATAAATAAGCAAGTCTGGCCTCTCCGCCTCTGGTCTGTTCTGCACAGAGTCTGGTGCACATTTGAAAACATGGCAAACAAAACATTGGCTTCATTTCTATAAAACGGAAGGGAATGAATCAATGGTCTGTGATTTCTGCAGTCATTCTTTAGCAGTGAAGAACAAAAATACACAGAAATATTAGTATTTTGCTATTAAAGCACAACACAATACACCTTCCAGGGCATCCAGGGTTTGTGTAATGTTAAGTAAGCACAAAGGGCTGGATTTCCAGATTAAGGGTAAATCTAGGATGACAGCCGCTGTTGAATAGTGAATCGCTGCCGGCGTTGTGGTTTAGTTCACGATGACTTGGGCAGAACCTGCTCTGGGCATGTGGGCAAAACTAAAGAATCAGACTTCAGACATCAAGTCAAGGCTTTTCTTGTCATTCCATCACAGTGGAGCAAAATTTAATTCCTCCAGAACTCCAGGATGGTGCAGCATGGAACCAGAACAACAGTAAGTAGAAGTGCTGCTGGATTGTCTTAGCTTTGGAGCTGGTGTACAGGGACCAGGTTCTCTTCGATGTGGGCACAGAGGAACTTGGTGCTCTTGACGATTTCCACAGCAGACCTGTTGTCGTGTGGTTGAGAGCTAGGTGTAGTGTGATGGAGATGGCATCGTCTGTAGAACGTTTGGGACGATGTGTCCAGTGACGTGCCTCATGACAAGCCTCTTGAAGCACTTCATAATGATGAGTGTAATTGCATCAGAATGGTAGTCACTAAGGCAGGACTAGGGACTTCTTCGTCACAGGGATAATGGCGGTGGACTGTGGTCTGCGGTGCTCAGAGAGATGTTGATATCTGTAAGACCATTTGCCAGCTGTTCTCCACATTCTCTGAGCACTTTTCTGGGTATGCTATTCAACCCTGGGGTTGACTCTATGTAGAGATCTCCACACATTAGCTGTTGACAGACCTGGTCATTTGGAGAAGGTGCAGTCTTCCTCACCACCATGTTGTTCTGTGCTTCGGACCGAGCATAGAAGTCGTTCAGCTCACCTGGAAGAGAGGCCATGCTATCACAAGCAGCTGGTGGTGACTTGTAGTTGGTATTCGCCTGGATACCCTGTCACATGCACTGTGTGTCAGCAGTGTCCTGAGAGTGTTCACGGATTTTCTTTGCTTGCGTGTGCTTTACTTCTCTGATGGCCTGTGAAAGCTTGGCCCTTACTGTTTTAAGGCCCAACTTATCCCCTGCGCCCCTCTGCTGTGATCCATGGCTTCTGGTTTGGGTGTATTGTGATATTTTTGGAGGCAGTAACATTGTCAGTGCACATGCTGATGTAGCCAGTCACTGGTTCTGTGTACTCCTCCAGGTTGATGGAGTCATGGGGGTTCATGAAAGGTTCATTATTTAAACGTGTTTGTATGTTTTTGCATGTGTTTGTAGGGGGAGGTGGGATGTCCTGTATAGAAGCTGAACTCAGAGAGACCATCCAGAAGAGGATCATGGTGCTGGACGGTGGGATGGGCACTATGATC
Source organism: Salminus brasiliensis (assembly GCF_030463535.1). Taxonomy (NCBI): domain Eukaryota; kingdom Metazoa; phylum Chordata; class Actinopteri; order Characiformes; family Bryconidae; genus Salminus; species Salminus brasiliensis. Next base: position 9,220,508 of record NC_132899.1, on the reverse strand, counting down.
CAGCAAAGAAAACTAGAAGAAGAGGACTTCAGGGGTCAGGAGTTCAAGGACCACCCCAAAAGCCTTAAGGGAAA
>NC_132899.1:9117934-9217934 GCF_030463535.1 Salminus brasiliensis | reverse complement strand
ACCAGTCAGAGCGGCTAAAGATGTACACAGGTTGAACCTCCTTTTTTTTTTTTATATAGCACTGCTCATCTTTATCTTTCACTGCTGTCCCAAACATTTACCAGCCTTCCTTTCTCTCTTCAAGGCCGCTCTGTTCGCTATTGATGTGCTGTTCGAGGAGTCGTATGAACCAAGACCCATATTTGTGAGTAACAAGACTTGATTACTTATTTAATTGAAAATTCTTAGAGGGCGATGGGACAGTAGTTCTTGTTGCAGCTCTTGATTGAGCGAGATTTGAGAGATGCGAAGCATTATTGTGCAGCCCCTTTTAACCCGATGCTGAAATACAGCATGTCCTGCTTTTTAGTCAGTTCAGCAGTTCAGTCAATTTTGAGACCTGTGGAGGCTATGGAGTCAGGATTTCTTTACCACCTGGGTAGCATCAATGCTATCTTTATGCCTCGAAGAAAACATAGAGAGTGCCAATAACATGGTCCTTATAATTTTTTCATTTGTCATTGCTGAGATACATGCAGATTATCTAGCTCCCAAGAGACTGGAGCAGATAAACATGAACCTATTGGCACTATGCCTACTGCCAGATGTGGGTTAAAGGGGTAACTGTGTTCTCTGGGATGATGGTTGGTGCTCCATCCAGTACTTTCGGGATGAATTGGGGAGCTGAGGATGAGGTGGGCTGATGATCGTCCAACATCCTGACCTCACTAACATTCTTGTTGCTAAATGCAGTCAAATCCTCACAGCAATTCTCTTTCAAAATCTAGATGTAAGATGTCCCTGGGCAGCAGAGACAGTTACTCTAACTTAAATTATTATTTAATACCCCTGATTTGAGAAGAAACAATGAATTAGCAGGTGTCCCAATACTTTTGTCTCTTTATTGTGTATGTCTGGGAAACTGGGAAAGTTAGTGTTGTCCTGAAATGTCTTATTTTGTAAGATTAGTGGTTCATTTGTAAGATAATGCTTGAACACCAGTTAGATGGTCATTGTGTAAATAAAACTAATTCACAAAAATCCACCAACCAGAAATATCCAGCTGGCAGTGTTTCTGGAGTCGCAAACTGACTGTTGTTTGTGTCTGCTGTTAAAGATCTCCGGTACCATTGTGGACAAGAGTGGTCGTACTCTCTCTGGGCAGACCGGAGAGGCCTTTGTCATCAGTATGTCTCATATGAAGCCAATGTGGTAAGACCTTTCTTTAAGACACAGCTCCAGACTTACTCACTTACTGAAGTTTAATGCAGCCTGTTCCTCATTACTGTTTTATTAAGCATGCTTTATTAAATATACTCGCTTACCCATGATCCCTTTCTGTGCCGTAATGCACAGACAGACATTAATCTACTTCGAAGGATAAACCAGCTTGAACTCACATCGAGGTGGCAAACAGAGGGTTTATTGATCAGAGGGAGATGGTGGCAAAAAGACAATCCCAGATAACTGTGCAACCGACATGTTCATTGGGTGATGGACAACATTCTCAGCGTGTCTTAGCCTCTTTTGATTGGATCTCAGTCCAGTGCCAATTTTTAAAATGTTCACAATTTGCTTATTTATTTTACCCCCAATGAAGTCAATGTATACCATTATGACAATTTTCCTTTTTTTTGTATTACTAATTAAATTAAGGCTGTTTCTATTACTGTGCCTTTAAGACTGATATATGTAAATATATGCTTATATTGTACCTCATTTCAAACTAACTGAAATGTGTCATAAACGGTTAAATTGAGGCGAAAATGTTCCAGGACCAAAAATAAATACTCCATTCCTGTCAGGAATAGATCTTTTGGATGGCTTCAGTGATCCATTAGCTTTCTGACTGTCAGGAGCAGCACAACATTTAATCATCTTCCCACATCTTCATCCACCAGTCCAGTAGCTCTGCTGCAGTCTGCGGTATCGACACTCCCATATCACCTCAGTGAGAATGGGCTAAAAAGCTGTAGACTGAAGAGGTGTTCATTGACCATTTATGTAGCATAATTTCTGACACCTGGGGGCTATTGGTACCTTTTGACAGGTTAATATTGTGCACATGGTTTCACAATCTCTCTGAAAATACAAGGGAAATTAATTTTGTATAATTAGATCATTTGTTTTATGTAATTCCATAATTTGGGTCTTTTAAGCATACGAGAGACACGCTGACTCTTGAACTGCAGTTGCTCACTAGCACCACTTCTCTTCTGCTGGACAAAACCTGCAGTGTGTTTTCAACTCTGTTTATTGAATTCTTGTGTATTTTAATCTACTCTGGGCTGGTGGGGGGACCCTTTAACCCTGTACTACACTTTGGTATACTTCATTAACAGAGCTAACCTCCTCCTTTTCTTCAGTATTGGTTTGAACTGTGCTCTGGGAGCCACTGAAATGAGGCCCTTTATTGAAGCGATTGGGAAGAGCACCGGTGCTTTCATCATATGTTACCCCAACGCAGGTAACCTAGCACTGCTGACTCCTTACATTTGAGCTCAATTTTCCTGTGTTTACCCGTGCTTGTTTTTCTCCAGGTCTCCCAAACACATTCGGAGGGTATGATGAAACCCCTCAGGTCACTGCCTCAAATATAAAGGTGAGCTTCTGCTGTTCTCACTCTAGAAGTGGTGCATCATTATGTCATGATGGTCAAGACATGTTTTGCAGACAATATGGGCTATAGAGTGACTCTTGCAAGACATTTTCATACAGGGTCAGAAACCTCTAAACCCTTTAAGACTGAGGTGTATTACTCCGTAACTACTGGGACCTCTGTACAGACTGGTGGGGCTGTTCTGTGGGAACATGAGATTGTAATAACACTTTGGGCACGCCAGAGGACCATAGGATGTTCAAGTCTGTTTAAGATGTTGAACAAATTAGATTGAGGAAAGTGTGTGAGGATTTAGATATGCAGTTTGAAAAATGCTAATTGGTGGGATGTAAGCTTTCAGGCTAAGAGGGCCACATTAGTGTCATAGCCTAAGTAAACAGGACTTGATGGATGAGCTACATTTAAGGTGGGGGGCGGGAGGGGTCTCACTAACTACTGTATTAAATGTGAGAGATCCTTCTGTTACAGCTTTTCTATTGTAGTGTAGGGGTGGTATTATTAATGGCTATAACATTTACATTTATGGCATTTAGCAGACACTCTTATCCACAGCGACTTACGAAGTGATTTGCTATTTACTGAAGAAAAACCTCAGCTAGTTTGAATAGACTAATAGTTCAAAGATACCTTTAAGCTTTATACACGACTAAACACAAGACAATAAGGTGACCATAGTACTCTATTCGTCCAAGTATTCTCTGAAGAGGTGGGTCTTCTGTCTGCGTTTGAAGACAGTGAGCGACTCGGCCGTTCGGACACCTAGTGGAAGTTCACTTGCAGGACAGAAAAAAGCCTGGACGCTTGTCTTCCACGGATTTTGAGGGATGGCGGGTCGAGCCGAGCCGTACTCGAAGCGCGAAGGGCTCTAAGTGCGGATCGGCTTTTGACCATTGCCATCAAGTATGGAGGGGCTGGTCTGTTCTTGGCTTTGTAGGCCAGCGTCAGGGTTCTGAATCTGATGCGGGAAGCAGCTACAGGAAGCCAGTGAAGAGAACGCAGCAGAGGAGTGACATGGCTGAATTTAGGGACATTGAAGACGACCCGTGCCGCTGCATTCTGGATGAGTTGCAGGGGCCTGATGGTGCGTAGAGGGAGACCAGCCAGAAGAGAGTTGCAGTAGTCAAGTCTGGAAGTGACGAGAAACTGAACAAGCACCTGGGGGGCCTCTCTAGAGAGGAGGGGTCGAATTCTCCGGATAACAGCTATAAAGCCTATAGCAGTCAGACTCTGAAGTAATATTTAATATTATGTTATATACACATTATAGTTTTATTTTATATTATATTATAGGTCAAAATATTGATCTTAAAATTCTACCTCCTATTCAGTTTGATGTAGTTTCCTTTTTAAGACAAGACAAGACAGGACAACCATATTTACCATTAGTGGAATTTGATTCACCAGGAATGGAATTTGGCCTCCACCTTTAACCCATCCATTCTGTGAACACCCACATACACACCAGTGAAAACACACACAGTACAGTGAGCACAGAGTTGTGGGCAGCCATTGCTGCGGCACCCGGGGAAGAACAAAGAGGGTGAGGGGCCTTGCTCAACAGTGGCAACTTGCCAAGCCTGGGTATCAAACCCACAACCCTGTCATCAATAACCCAGAGCTCTAACCTCTGAGCGGTTTATCTAGTGATGCATAAAAACGTCTGAGACATGCAGGTGTTTAACTGAAGAGTTTAGTGAATAAATAAAGGATGGTCCAGCACAAAAAAAAAACGGAACCAGTAAGGTTATTAAAACTGAATGTGCATAAAAGTACTAAACCTGTTGAATTAAAGTAGTAAGTCTTTGTATGGATTAAGTACTTTATATATTTAAAACTGCTGTGTATTTCTATCACACAGGAGTTCGCTATGGATGGCCTGGTGAACATTGTTGGTGGTTGCTGTGGAACAACACCTGAACACATACGGTACTGACTTACAGTCTTCAGTCACAGACTGAGGTCATCGTATTTGCTGGTGTCATTGTTAGCTGCACTAGTGTAGTTAGTAATATTAGACTAGGACTGATTAGACAGCTGTTAACAAGTAAAGGGGGCATGTTACACAGTTCAGGACCTGCCTAATTGTGTGTGTGTGTGTGTGTGTGTGTGTGTGTGTGTGTGTGTGTGTGTGTGTGTGTGTGTGTGTGTGTGTGTGTGTGTGTGTGTTACATTTGTTGTTGTTTGTTTCCTCTATGTTTCTGATGCAGGGCGATATCTGAGAGTGTGAAACAGTGCTCGCCCAGAGTTCCTCAGAAAGAGGTCTTCAGTGACTTTATGCTGCTTTCTGGTAAACTCATAATCTGAGTCCCTTAAATTCAGAGGGTCTTACATTTTTACTTATGGACTTTCATTTCAACTGCAAGCATGTCTTGTGCACTGTTAAAATGATGTTCCAAAAATATTATACCACATTATATATGTGTATTATATATATTATATATATATATATTTTTTTTTTTGTAGAGAATGTAAACTTTTTACATTTAGAAAGTCAATAAAATACCTATTTTGGCCAGGGGTGTCTAAACCTCTGCATACAACAATTTTTTATAAGGAGTCTTAATTTCTTAACCTCGTTTTGGAAATGCAGCTCTGTAACTGCAGTACCGCTCCTATCCACCAGTTGTCAGTAATTCTCTTGTTAATTCCCTTTCTATTTTCCTGTGTACACAGTCCAAACACAGGCTGCTCGTGGTGTGCTTCCACTGGCCAGTTCTAATGTAGAGTATTTGATGCACTTATTACTTTTTGTCAGATGGATGTAAACTGTCTTGATCATAATAAAGTGTCTGGTGTGTTTTTAGGTCTGGAGCCATTTCGGATCGGGCCGTACACAAACTTTGTCAACATTGGCGAACGCTGCAATGTCGCTGGATCGCGCAAGTTTGCCAGGCTCATCATGTCGGGGAATTATGAGGTATTTTAAACTGACAACGAAGTGAAATCTTGCCGTTTTTTGACCATTCCAGCAGATACATGCATAATATTTAATTTCATTAAATATTATTTAATTTCTTCTGACTTGAATCACACCAGCTGTGTTGAATCCGGTGGAGAATTCAGTCATAAATTGAGGTTTAAAATTTGACATGTATTCATTAAATAATCCATTGATACATTTATTACTTTGTATTACATTTATAGTACATTTATTCAAAACACAAATGTAGGTAAACCTAAACATCCTGCACAGAAAATATATTAAAACCTTATTTTTACCAAAAATATTTTGTGTTAGGAAAAAAGAGAAAAAATCTATAATGTTGATCTAATTGACAGATAACAAAACATGAGAATTGTGGGTGTGTCAAAATATTATTATTATTTTTATTATTATTATTATTATTATTATTATAGTTTGTACTGTTTATTTGAGACTAAGACATGGAAAAAAAAATCACTCCATATGTAGACAGTCAGTGAAGTGTTGTTTACCTAAAACTATTGGAGTTTAAAATACAAATGTTAATACATAAATGTACAATTGTAAAATATGAAATGGTATAATAACATAGAAATATATAATTGTATATTGTCTGTCTGTGTGAAAATGCAGGAGGCGTTAAGTATAGCTAAAGCTCAGGTAGAGATGGGTGCCCAGGTGCTGGACATTAACATGGACGAAGGGATGCTGGAAGGACCCGCTGCCATGGCGCGCTTCTGCAACCTAATTGCTTCTGAGCCTGACATCGCCAGAGTAATCACCAGTCTTTTGTTTTTTTTACAGCTTTGACATAATTACTTCTCTTTAGATTCAGAAAACAGAAATGACGTGGAATTAGTCAAATGTTACATGATCTGTGTCACTTCCAAAGATTTCAGCTTCTGTTTACATTGGCTTCCAGTTTAAAGCTGACTGGCCCGAATTACTGAGAATACAGTGTTTTTCATTGACTTGAATTGAAGTGTAAAGTTGCCATTTTGGTGATTATCTTTCTGCTTTTTAAAAAAAGTTAATGTAAAAACAATATATATATATATATATATATATATATATATATATATATATATATATATATATATATATATATATATATATATATATATATATAAATAAATAATATTTAGCTTTTTGTTTAAATATTTTGATATTGTTTAATTACAAAATGACAGAACCCCAAAGTAGAGCACTCTGTAGTGAAGAGGGCACGGTTTTGCCTACCAGGCTAAGGCTAAAGCTAACCCAGAGTGTGTGAACTGTGGTGGTCTGTTCAGGTGCCGCTGTGTATTGACTCGTCTAACTTTGCGGTGATCGAGGCGGGTCTGAAGTGCTGCCAGGGCAAATGCATCGTCAACAGCATCAGCCTGAAGGAGGGAGAGGAGGAGTTTCTGAAGCGTGCCAAACAAGTGCATCGCTACGGTGCCGCTGTCGTCATCATGGCGTTCGACGAGGAAGGGCAGGTCAGTGCGGTGGTCTTCTGTGACCTTCAGGAGAATGTTACTGCCTCCGGTCTGGACCAAATCTCTGGACAAAAACTCTCAACAGTTTTGTTCGGCTCATCAGTTTAGCTCTGAGCTGAGCTGTAAACACTGCTGGAGTATAATACCCCCCAAATTCCCAAATTCATGGTCTAGTCATTCCATCACTGTGAGATGAACAGGACACCAACAGAAGGAGCTCTGTGTTCAGCAGATTACAGAAGACCATTCACTACCCAAACTTTAGATTCAGACCAGATTGAACCCCACAGATGTTCCTCTTGTAAAACAGGTCTGAGACGATACGCTGCTGCACTGGTTTGATTGATGTCTGTCTTCTACAATCATCCCCCTAGGCAACTGAAATTGATCAGAAGGTCCAGATCTGCACGAGAGCCTATCACCTCCTGATCAATAAGGTGGGGTTTAACCCCAATGACATCATCTTTGACCCCAACATCCTCACCATAGGCACCGGGATGGAGGAGCATAACATGTATGCCATCAATTTCATCAGAGCCACCAAGATCATTAAGGTGGGGCTCACCACACCTAGAACAGTCAGTCCAGTTTAGTCAGATTTATACGATGACTGATCCGTTCACAGCTAAATAAGTGTTTCATTTAAAGAACTGTTGGTTTTAGTGTGTGTGTGTGTGTGTGTGTGTGTGTGTGTGTGTGTGTGTGTGTGTGTGTGTGTGTGTGTGTGTGTGTGTGTGTGTGTGTGTGAGAGATGCTACATCTTCCGTTTGGTATATTTGACCTGTCCCTTATTTTCTGTGTATCTTGTGTTTTGTTTGTTTGTTTTTTGTCTTACTTGCTCATTTATTCTCTCTCTCTTTCGTTCATTCTGTTACTCTCTCTTGCTCTACATCTTTCATTCATTCTCCTTCTTTCTCTTGCTCTACATCTGTCATTTGCTCTCTCACTTTTTCTCGTGCTTTACTTTCCTTTTTTTTAATCCTCCCTCTCTTGCTACAGGTACATTCTCTATTCTTTCTTTCTCTCTTTTGCTCTTTTTCTGCTCTCTTTACTCTCATTCATTTTCACTCTTCATCTCTTGCTCTATCGTTTATTCTCCCTCTCTCACGTGCACGCTCTCGCTCTACTGCCATTCATTCATTTTCTCTTTCTCTCTCTCTCTCTCTCTCTCTCTCGCTGTCAATCTTTCTCACTCATTCATTCTCTCTCTCTCTCTCACTCTCTCGTGTCTCTCTTGCTGTGTTACTCTCATTTATTTTCTGTCTTCCTTCATCCTTGTCTGTCTCAATTTTTGCTCTTTCTCTCTCGGTCACTGTAGGAGACCTTGCCTGGAGCCCGTGTCAGTGGGGGTCTGTCTAACCTTTCCTTCTCATTCCGAGGCATGGAGGCCATCAGGGAGGCAATGCATGGAGCTTTCCTGTACCATGCTATAAAGGTGCAGCCTCAGTCCTTCTCATAAACCACCTTAACATTGAACCATGTCATTTGTCTTTTTGTCTGTTTTTTTTTTGCCTCTAAGGTTGATATCTTTAGATTATCCATAAGCGGCCGGTTAGTAATCTCATTATTCCAGTGTTACTGGTATTGGTGTGATGAAGCAATATTATGTCTTGATTCAGCACAGTCTATGCTTAAGCCTTTGTTGGTTTTTAGGGTTTATTCTTGTTAAAGCTCACTGAATTCATGGGTTTCTCTGAACTCTCTCGACTTTTATTATAGAATTTAGTCAATTCTACAGTAAAAAATGGTAGAACAGTAAATTCTATCTATGTATCATTACTTTATTTGCTAATAAATAAATAAATAAAGATTTCTGCTTAGGATTGACCGTATCTTTACCTGTCTCTTCTGCTGCGCCCCCTGCAGGATGGGATGGATATGGGCATTGTGAATGCGGGAAATCTGCCAGTGTATGACGACATTGATAAAGAGCTTCTGGTGCTGTGTGAAAACCTCATCTGGAACCGAGAGCAAGAGGCCACAGAGAAACTGCTGCAGTACGCTCAGGTACAGTGTTCAGGTGCAGTGGTCAGGTACAGTCCTGGTGTAAAGCATAACTGGGGACAGTAGAGGACCTGAGTAGTTCTGCCCATTTATATATTTTACAATAAGTTATTCAGCCAAGCTGAATAGCTACCCTGTGCATATAATGTTTTATCGTGGATGACCAGCTTTTTGACCGTAGTGACTAGGGCTGCAACAACAAATCGATAAAATCGTAAATAATCGATTATTAAGTGTTGGCAATGAATGGAGGCGTAATCTTCAAAAGAAGTTTTAAGTTTAACATCAAGAAGTAAGTACATTTAAAAAAAAATGAAACATGACCCACACAGAAAAGTTCGGCTTCAATCCTCAAAAGTGTGGGAGCACAGTCACTACAATATCCAGAGTTTGTTCCGTTTTGAAGTGAGGAAACGTAACATCACACTGTGCGAACCGGCACGACCCGGCACATGCAGTTTTTTGCTTGTTAACTGGACAATGACAGTGATGGAGTGTGTGTGTGTGTGTTACTTTAATTATCAGTTTAATTCGCTTAAGCAGTGTTTAAATGTGATTTATAAAAACATGTAACTTTTTACGCAATAGTGGTAATTAATGATTAAGCTTTTAAGTATCAGTAAAAAAACACTACATACTAACCAAAGGCAATTCCTCCTGTCTCACTCAAATACAGTGCAGTGTTTGCATCAGCAATGCACTTATTTTTCTTTATTATTTAATTTATTTTATTTTTAATTTATGAATACATTTGATTTATTTTTATTTAATAATTGAATCTCTTATTTAATTATTGTACACACTTGCTGTTATTCAATGTTCTATTTTTAAATAAAGACAAAAAATCCAATTAATCTAAAAAAATAATCAACAGATTAATGGATTATTAAAATAATCATTAGTTGCAGCCCTAATCATGACCATCAAAGAGCAGCTTGTACCATCTAAAACCAACTACCAGCCAAAGCTGCTCCTGAGCTGGATTTTTCAGCAGGGATGTTGTTCTTGTTATTGTAGCACCACTACATTTACTTTTAGAGGTAACAGAGTTTCAGAAGGAAGATCCAGAGCTTCCATCAGCGCATGTCCAGCTCAGTGTCTGCATCATTCTCTAAAGCTTTCAGTGGCTTTGCTCTCTGCCTGTTGCCTGGGATGTAATACAGCTGACATGTCTCTTTATCGTGTTTCAGTGCGTTGTCATTGCCTTATGCCACGTCATCATAATCAGTTCTGGACTAATCTTTCAGAAGTGATATTCATTCAGAAGTGGTTTCATAAACTGTCTTTCAGAATTACGCTAAAGGTGGGAAAAAAGTGGTTCAGACGGATGAGTGGAGAAAAGGAAGCGTGGAGGAGAGACTAGAGTATGCTCTTATTAAGGTGTGTGTGTGTGTGTGTGTGGACGTGGTCCATTATAAATTATACTGGAAAGTACACAGTGCTCTGCAGAAGTCAGATCATCCTTCTTTTATTTATTTATTTAATTTTTAGTCAAAACAGACATTTAGTTCATTTTGAGGTGGTTTTTCAGAGCAGTTTAGGTAGAAGCTACTTGACTTATGACGAAGCAGAAAGTCAAAAGATTTGAGACATGAGCTATAATTAGAGAAACTATTCAAGACCCGGAAGACCACCAACACTTCCACTTCCACTTTCACTGCCCCAGCAGATAAGACAGCAGTTTTTTGTCTTTTGAGAGCAGAGTAAATCAGGCTCCACTCTCGCTTCAGACTTAAAAACATGAGCAAGTCTCGTCTGTTCGACGCTGCTGTGTGGGTCTGAAAGGATGTGGAGCTGATTAAAAGCGCTTGCATTCAAGAACATTGGACTGATCACCCCAGGGTCCAAAACTCAACATCATTAAATGTGTTTGGGAAAACCTTTTATTTGAAACCTTTATTTTTTTTTAAGACTGGACTAGTCAGGTGGGGGCACTAAACATTAACACATCTTTTCTAATGAATAACTGGCATTTAGGGGCTTTTAAATGGAAACTAAATAAATGAAGGATGATCAGTTACTTTTTACAGCACTTCAGGTGCACTCATGTCTTCACATGCTGTATTTCCTGTTTATGTATGAAATACATCCTGTGATAGTAGATTAAAAAGGTTGTAATAGTAGTAGTAGTGTTTTCTCTCTCATCCATAATGATCTCTGACGTGCGTGTGTGCAGGGTATAGAGAAGCATGTTGTAGAGGACACAGAGGAGGCTCGTGCACAGAGTGACCGCTATCCCCGTCCACTCCATGTTATCGAGGGGCCGCTCATGAACGGTATGAAGTCTGTGGGTGATCTGTTCGGAGCTGGAAAGATGTTCCTGCCTCAGGTATCTAATAGCAACACATGCACACAATATGCCGAGGTGTCCACATGGTGAAGAAATTATGAGCGACTGTAACGTGAAAACAAAGTTTACATACACGTGTAATGTGTAATATTATATATAATAGTAATAATACTAGCAAATAAATCATATAATAGTAAAACAAAAAAAAGAAAAAGAGATGATGTACATAAACATGTCCAAATGTTTGTGGACACCTCTTCTAATGAATGCATTCAGGTATTTTAAGTTGCACCCATTGCTGACACAAATGTGTTCACATTGTGTAGTCCCTGTAGATAAGTACCGCCAATAGAATAAGACACTCTAGAGTAGATAAACATGAACCTACTGGCACCATACCTAATGCCAGGCTTGGGCTAGAGGGGTATAAAGCCCCCCCCAGCATTGAGCTGTGGAGCAGTGGAACGGTGTTCTCTGGAATGATGGATGGTGCTCCATCCAATACTTGGGATGAGTTGGGGGGTTTTGGATGAGATGGTGTGGTGATCATCTAGCAATCCTGACCTTCCTAACACACTAGTCAATGAATGCAATCAAATCATGCTTTAATACACTTGATTACAGAAGGAACAATAAATGAGCAGGTATCCCAATACTTTTGTCTATACAGTGTATCTGTCTTAAGAGCACAATAACAAATAATCCTGTTCAATTCTAAGGGACGTCCAGAAAACTGCTCAACACAAGATTAGGGGTTAGGGTGGGGAATTCACTAAACCATGCACTCAACTGATAATTCATCAAGGTGTCCCTGATGAAACGTGTACTATAGAAGACAATCCCAGTTTTGTCAATTACCTCATTTACCTTATTAAAAGCATGAAGCGGGGCAATAACAGCTGCTGTTGTTAGTGTCTTTACTGAAATCTCTAATGGTTGTGCCAGAGGGGGTGTTTTAGGCTCATTACATTTCAGATATAAATAGAGATGTAAATTAAGTGAGGCGTTGAGGGACGCTGTGATAATGAACAAATAAAGTTGATTTTAGTTGGCAATTTCCTTAATATTGCTTCTTTCATATCGTCACTGTCACACACACACACACACGCACAAAAAAAGAAATCCATGAGTGGTATTTATTATGAATTGGCATTTCTATTGGCCAAATCGTCATAAAAATTAAGCACAATGTAAAGAACAACTGCTGGATAAAAATAATGCTTACCTTTCATTTCTTCTAAAATCAATAACATTTATAGGAAGGTTATCCCCTTTGCTGCAGTAACAGCCTTCAGCTTATCTGGGAAGGCTTTAGACTAGATGTTGGAATGTTGCTGTGAGATTTGATTGCGTTTAGCCACAATTAGTGAGGTGAGGTGCTGATGTTGGATGATCAGATGCTTTTTAAAATAGTTCTCTTAAAGCATGGTTTAAAATCAGTGTCAGATTTTCATTGGTTAATTTTCATATAATTTTTTTATTTACTTGTATTACTTCTGTCGGATTCAAGTTATTTCTGTGACCATTGTGGGTTTTTCTTTCATTAACCGAGGGGTACCAACAATTTTGTCTACGTGTGTACGTCACCAATAAGTGCAATGTAAAGTTGCTGAATTCACTAATTAGAAGGTGTGTCTGGATACATTTAGATAGTGTTTACAGTGAGCCATAAGCAACCAAATGTGATTATCTAATCTGTGTATGTGTATGTGTGTGTGCGCATTCAGGTGATAAAGTCGGCTCGTGTGATGAAGAAAGCCGTGGCATATCTGATTCCCTACATGGAGAAAGAGAGAGAGGAGATGATGGCAGCGTCCGGAGTGACTGAGGAGATCGTGAGTGTTCACACATTTACAAACAAATCTCAAGTCGAAGCTTTATAAAGAAACCAGTATGCAGCTGGCCCTGGGTAATTTCTCCTTCTCGCAGCCATAGGACATTTTTCACACCCCAGTCTCTGAGTTTATTGTCGGAGGAACATCTGTTCTGTTTGTTAGAGTCACAGCAGAGGGCTGTCAGAATTCATTGACTGCATTTTAACTAGAGCTTTCTTTAGTTGACTTTCTGAGTTGCCCTCAGTTTGATCAGCAGTGCACAGAAATCGTGTTTTGTCTGCTTAGTTCTTCGACAGTTTTCAAGGTATCAACACCAAACCACATGAATAACTGAATGCTCAAAGAATGTCTGTGGGGAAAAAAGGCTCACTATGATGAAAGTATGTTAGCTACACCCTAGAAACGGGATGGTATGGAATGCTGTAGCAACCACCTGGTAAACCACCTAGCAACCATTACCGTTGGAACCACCTGCAACACACCAGCCAGCCCAGCAGCAAGGAGGACGCTGGAGGCAGTGATGGAGATAACTGCAGTACTTTATTTTTCCTTTATTAAAAACTATTAAAAAACATGGAGTAACTGTCTCTACTGAGGGTTATTGTCGTCATTCCAGAGAACACAGTTCCACTACCCAGTGGGTGCCTATGCGTAATGCCAGTTCATGGGTTCATGTTTATCTGCTCCAGAGAGTCCTATTCTGTTGGCAGTTCTTCTCTACAGGGACTAAACAAACTGTGTATGTGCATTTGCACATCTGTGTCAGCAATGGGTGCAACTTAAAGTAGCTATACACATTCATTAGAAGGGGTGTCCACAAACATTTGGACCGATAGTGTATCTGCAGACCTTTGTTTCTATCTGTGACTGATCTGTATCTGTGTTTGCACCTCTGCAGGATCCGTACCAGGGCACAATAGTTCTGGCCACAGTGAAGGGAGACGTCCATGATATTGGCAAAAACATTGTTGGTGTTGTACTGGGATGCAACAACTTCCGGTGCGTAGCTTTACAGAATATACAAGCGGACCAGGACCACAATAATGAATCATATGAATAATACAGATATAATATTTTGGTACTTACAGTGTCCAGTTTCCCAGATTACATGCACACAGGTGCATGAATGATGGTGTAGAGAGTGTGATTGAGCTCTGAATTGCTCCTGTTGTTGATATGATGGCTTCATAAAATCATCATCAGTCACTGTAATGGGGCAGTTAGCGGCACGCTCGCTGCTAATGAATGACTGCAGGGGTCTGGTGATTAAGCAGTTACCTCTGATTAAACACAAGTGTGTGTGTGTGTGTGTGTGTGTGTGTGTGTGTGTGTGTGTGTGTGTGTGTGTGTAATCGGGAGAGAGATAGAAAGACAATAGGAAGCAGAGTATTTTATAGATAAGTGTGTAATGGGCTGCAGTGTTTAAGAAGACTGTCTGTCCGTGTGTCTGTCCGTGTGTGTGTGTGTGTGTGTGTGTGCTTATTTTATTTACACATCTCTATCTCTGTTTTGTAGGGTGATTGATTTGGGGGTGATGGTACCATGTGATAGAATACTGAAGGAGGCCATTGAGAAGAAAGCAGGTGGGCTGTGTTCACATGACTCAAACCCAGACAAGGACATCTTTTAAACAATGGGAGGGAGGGAGGTTGGTTGGATGGTGGAAGGTAGGTGTGGGTGTAGTTGAGGTTGGATGGGTGTGTGAGTGGTTGCTAGGGAGGGAAGTTGGGTGGATAGAAGGTAGAGAAGTTAATTAGATGGTGGGAGGTAGGTATGGGCAGTGGTCGCTAGGGAAGACGATTGGCTGGCTGGCTGGGTGGTTTTGTAGGTGGGAGGGGGCGAGGTTGGTTGGATGATGGGAGGTAGGAATATGTAAGTGGGAGGGATGAGGCTGGCTGGATGGGAGGTGTGAGGTTGATGGGGAGGGTGATTAGGAGGGATGAGGTTGTTAGGGAGGTGCGGAATAAGGGATAAGGTTTGTAGGGATGGTGGGTAGGTGTGGGAGGGATGAGGCTGGTAGGGAGGTGCGGAATAAGGGATAAGGTTTGTAGGGATGGTGGGTAGGTGTGGGAGGGATGAGGCTGGTAGGGAGGTGCGGAATAAGGGATAAGGTTTATAGGGATGGTGGGTAGGTGTGGGAGGGATGAGGCTGGTAGGCAGGATGGGTAGGTGTGTGGGAGGGATGAGGGTGGGTGGGTGGTTGTTAGGGGGGTGGGTGGTATAGTGAGGCTGATGGACACTGGTGGGGGGAACGAGGTAAGGTGAGTTTGTGCACTTCAGCTTTGGCTCCTAGACAGACAAACTTGCACTCTGTTGAACAATGGGGCAAATGCCTTTTCACACCTAATGACTACGCTTGTGTCCGTTTTCTTACTAGACATCTGTAAACCACTATACTCCACCAGAACATCTACATTTAATGTGAAATTTAGATAAGGACACACGTATTTCACGCCAACGTACATAATTTCTGTGTGTAGATATCATCGGTTTGTCTGGTCTCATCACGCCGTCTCTTGACGAGATGATTCATGTTGCTAAGGAAATGGAACGGCTGGGCCTGAAGACCCCTCTGCTGATTGGAGGAGCCACAACCTCGAAGTTAGTCCCATACTACTGCTCTTTATTTATTCCAGACAAATAAGGGTTGAAACAAGCCTGTTGTTTCTCTACCTAACTCTGTGTTTGTATACGTGAACAGAACTCACACAGCAGTGAAGATCGCCCCCCGGTACAGCTCCCCTGTGATTCACGTACTGGATGCATCGCGCAGTGTTGTAGTGGTAAGCTTGACTTCTTTCTTTAAAAAATGAGGAGGATACTTGCAGTTAAGAGCCTATTTTCGAATTAAAATGTCACCCATAACCTTTCCATAATCCATATCCCGACACTTCGCACTATATGAACATTCCTTAACGTAACTACCAGTCGGACAACATTTGGCACAATTCCAGTGTTTGTAATTGGCTGATTATTAATAGCAGCAGTTTAGAGGCTGCATAACGAAGTGCAAATTAAGCCTGAGTGTTTTAGTCATTAAAAGGTGCCTCTTTTTTTCCGATGAGTCATTATTGATAAAAATAGCTGACTCACTCAGCTTTCTCAGTGGGGGTTTTGTCCTCAGAGTCAGCGTCTGAAGGACAGTTGAGCCAGAGTGGTGCCGTCATCCTTTGGCCGCCTAATGAAATACACTTTTGGCTCTGGACGTAAAGCTGCAGTATGAAAACTCTGAATAAGTAATCAGTTCTGATCGCCAGGGTTCCTATCTTTTTTTTTTTTTTTTGCCATTTAATAAATAATAAAGAAGAATTTTAGCTGTGATTTACTGTTCTTTGTCTGACTCATGTCATTATTTTTTTGCAATAAGCCTTACACCCCCTTCCCCCTCTTGACAGTGCTCTCAGCTGTTGGATGAGGGAGTATATGAGGATTTCTTTGAGGAGGTAACAGAAGAGTATGAGGACATCAGGCAGGAACACTACGACTCACTGAAGGTCAGTTTGGCAAAGAAACAAGCTTTTGAATAAGTATGATTGTTTGGGGCTGTTCAGTATTATACTAATTAGTGATCAGTAGAACCTGCAGCTCATGAAATGTCCATTACATAGCAAGTCAGCTGGGCAGGTGTTAGTTTCAACTCTTTTAAACAATCAAATGCTGATTAATTGAACTCCTGAATGGATTACACTCTGATATAGTAGATGTGCTTCAGATTTATTATTAATTTGCAAACAACAGACCTCCGATTACATATTAATAAGGATCTCAATCTTAAAATTTAAAACATTTACATTTGTGGCATTTAGCTGACGCTCTTATCCAGAGCGACTTACAAGGTTACTGGTATTACAGAGGAGGCCCAGTGTAGTGTTAGAAGTCTTGCCCAAGGACTCTTATTGGTGAAGTGCAGCATAGTCACCCAGACCGGGAATTGAACCCCAGTCTCCCACGTGGTGTGGTAGCTCAGTGGCATGTAGTGGTGCTATGTTGCGCCACACCAACCAACACGAAAATCTGTTTCAAATTCAGGATTTATTGAATAAAGAAGAACTAACACCTCATTTGTGTTCCTTTAATGATGTATTATTATTTATTATTGTTAATAATAATAATAATAATACACTGTCAGCAGTCTTGTTATTCCAATGTTTGTTATAATAATAATAATTTTCTTTTCGATTAAAGAATTTATATCTATATATATTAAGCTTCTACTCTCATCCTCAAAAAAAGCTGAACATCTCTAGACTTTTCCCTAAATATCAGTAAGGCTACATGAATGAATGAATGAATGAATGAATGAATTCTGGTGTTTTATTGCTTCTCTTCCAGGAAAGGCACTACTTGTCTCTTGCGCAGGCGCGGGAAAAAGGCCTACATGTGGACTGGCTCTCTCAGCCAGCACCAGGTAACCAAAAAAGCTGCCTAACACAACTGCTTTTCTCCTCAGGGAAAGAAAAACCATTACTGAGTAATAAAGCAACAAAAGTATACACTGAGATTTCACATTATTGTGCTGCAGTATCATCGTATCACTTTTCTGATCTATGTATTTTGATGTATTTTAAGAATATAGATATTTTTTAGAGCAATAAGGCAGATCTGATGAATTGCCCCTAGAGTTTTTATAGTCAGATACTGGTTTATATCTCTGCAGAGAGAGAACCTGAAAGTTAACCTCTCTGTTTCTCTGCAGTCCGACCGCAGTTCCTGGGAACACGTGTGTTTAAGTCGTATGACCTAAGAAGGCTGGTGGACTTCATTGACTGGAAGCCCTTCTTTGACGTTTGGCAGCTTAGGGGGAAGTATCCGAACCGAGGCTACCCCAAGATTTTCAAAGATAAAACTGTGGGTAAGGTGATTCTATTGGTGTTTAGAGATTTTAATTGGTAGATATTTTGAAAATATCATTATTATAGCAGCTATATGAAAAGTTATCTACAGTATTAATAGCCAGGTTTTAATCCATGGTATGTGTTTTGAACACACAAGGAATATATCCAAATACTTCACAATGCACTAACTGACAGTAGTGCAGTCACAGTCATTTACACCTCTTCCAAACACTGTTGTGCACAAACATTCATACATTAAAAAGAAAGATAGAGGTAGAAATACAGAAAAATAGACATACATTTCATACAAAATAGACAACATATTTCTATGCATTTCTTATGCAAAGGTCTGGGCACCCTTATGCAATTTTGACACCATTTTTTCAGAGTAGTAAGTAGGAAACACAATCTCTGTACCTAAACAAACAAAACGGAATATTCCCAGTAAATCCTAATGTACAGATAGCCTTTCATAACTAATAAAATAAAAGTAATTATCTTAAATACATAAAAAAGGCTCTAATTTATTTTTGAGAAGTTGATAGACCTTGATTAGCAAATTTGGCCTGAGGCACATCAGCTGTATCTGGGACCTGTGAGCTGAATCAAATTATCAAGCTATAAGAATCTCTGACTCTGAAAACAAAAATAATTGATAGTGGAAAAGCTGACACGTCAGTTATAGGGAACTTTAGAGGTCTGTATGAGATTGGGAGGATCTAGATAATACAAATAATTAACAGAATAAAAAGACCCTCTAGTAAGTTTAAAAAATGTCCAACCATCCGTTTAAAAGGCTGACGTTGAGAAGAGGATTGCTCTGTA
Source organism: Salminus brasiliensis (assembly GCF_030463535.1). Lineage (NCBI taxonomy): Eukaryota > Metazoa > Chordata > Actinopteri > Characiformes > Bryconidae > Salminus > Salminus brasiliensis. The sequence continues at coordinate 9,199,145 of NC_132899.1, read as the reverse complement.
ACAGGATAATGGTCCAAAATATACCTCAAAAGACACCATGGACTCCCTGAAGAGCCACAACTAAAGCTTGTGGAAAGGCCCTCACAGTCTCCTGACTGAACACTATTGAACATTTCTGACTTAAACAAGCTGTGCAGCAAGACAACCTAAGAAAATCTCAGAACTGGAGGTCTTCTACAAAGAAGAGTGGGGAAAAGTCCAGCTACAAGAGCTGAAAGAGTTTTATCTGCTACAACAAACAGTTGCAGGCTGTGCTTCCTTCCAGAGCAAAGTCCAGACTCTGTAGGGTGCCCAAACTTTTGCATAGGCCACACTGAGAGATTTATGTTTGCTTGATTGGCTACAGTGGCAGTGTTTAATATCAAATATCTGCATAATTTTATTCATATATATAATGTGTGTGTGTGTGTGTGTGTGTGTGTGTGTGTGTGTGTGTGTGTGTGTGTGTGTGCGTGTGTGTGTGTGTGCGTGTGTGTGTGTGTGCGTGTGTGTGTGTGTGTGTAGGAGTGGAGGCCAGACGTGTGTATGATGATGCTCTAAGGCTGCTGAACAGGCTGATTAACAGTAAGGGTCTGGAAGCGAGAGGCGTGGTGGGCTTCTGGCCTGCACAAAGCCACGGTGATGATATTCTAGTGTTTGCTGATGATGTCACACCTACCTCGTCCAATCCCATCGCTACTTTCTATGGGCTCAGACAGCAGGTGAGTGGCGCAGAGACACACAGCTGTTACAGGATATAGATTGGTGTGTTTGGGAGCAGCATGAGCTTTCTAGGGCCCAAATCATGTAGCCCTGAAACTTGATGTAGTATTTACACACTGCTGCGCACATGAATCCCCTTCTCAAATACGAGATGCGTCCGCCTGCAGAGCCAGAGAGCCAGCCACCGCTTCAGAGCAGCAGCTCCAAGACGTGCCAGTTTTAGATGTGTGCCACCTAGTGACGTGGAGTGTAAAGAGAATGCTGTGACTCCTGTGCAGCAGGTGATGAGTCACTAGTGGGTGTTTCCACCAGCATGCAGACAGACAGCAATTTGGACTGAATTCCATTGTCAAGCAAACCACATTTTTAAAGGAACAGCAGCCAGCATAGACAAACCGAGCCTATGAAGGCTGTATTTATTAGCTGGTCAAAGCCCTGATGTAGCATTTGTCTGAATCAGGACAGTGTATTTTACATATATTTACAGTAGTCATATGGTATGCTTTGAATTTGAATGTAAATAAAAAATATCTAAATATGTATATATTTATTGCAGATACGGACATTTTAATTTTTAAGATTTATTCTCCCAGATGAACGTCACATGCGCAGCCAGCTAGCATCTTTTTTTTTTTTTTTTTTTTTTCCCGAACTGATTTAATACCAAATGATTCAATACTCAAGTACAAATCTAACCTAGGCTGAAATTTAGTTTTGAATATTGAATGATCACGTTAGCATAAAGCCTCATTGATTCTTTCATACAGTCTAGCACAGCTAGTCTCCTGAACATATTATATTTGAAAATATTCACAAGCACAACTTCTCCAGTCAAAATGAAAGGAATTTGGATTAATACAGGAACAACATTCTTGGCATCTTTTTTTTTTTTTTTTTTTTAACGTAAACATATATACGCTATGTGGACAAAAGTATTGGGACACCTGCTCATTCTTTTCGTTACTGTCTCTACTGTCCAGGAAAGGCCTTCTACTAGATTTTGGAGCATTGCTGTGAGCATTGACGAGAGTGTTAGTTAGGTCAGGATGTTGGATGATCACCACCACACATCATCCCCAACATCCCAACTCATCCCAAAAGTACTGGATGGAGAATTGGATCTTTCCCGAAAACAGTTCCACTGCTCCACAGCTCAGTGCTCGGGGGGTTTTATACCCCTTTATACCACCTAGGCCACGTCTGACCGTAGGCATGGTGCCAGTAAGTTTATGTTTAGGACTTATGAGAGTCCTATTGTTCAGGCCCCTGCAACTCATCCAGAATGCAGCGGCACGGGTCGTCTTTAATGTCCCTAAATTCAGCCATGTCACTCCACTGCTGCGTTCCCTTCACTGGCTTCCTGTAGCTACTGCTCACATCAGATTCAGAACCCTGACTCTGGCCTACAAAGCCAAGAACGGACCAGCCCCTCCGTACTTGATGGCAATGGTCAATAGCGATCCGCACCAAGAGCCCTTCCAGGTTCAAGTACGGCTCGGCTCGATCCACCATCCCTCAAAATCCGCGGAAGACAAGCGTCCAGGCTCTTTTCTGTCCTGGCACCAAAGTGGTGGAACGAGCTTCCCCTGGGTGTCCGAACGGCCGAGTCGCTCACTGTCTTCAAACGCAGACTGAAGACCCTCCTCTTCAGAGAATACTTGGACGATTAGAGGACTATGGTCACCTTATTGTCTTGTGTTTAGTAATGTCTAAGCTTAGAGGGATCCTTTGATTTATTGGTCTATTCAAACTAGCTAAGGCTTTTCTTGGGTAAATAGCAAAGCACTTTGTAAGTCGCTCTGGATAAGAGCGTCTGCTAAATGCCATAAATGTAAATGTATTGTATTGGCAGCATTTCCTACAGGGCCTAGACAAGCTAGGTGTGTGTGGATTTGTGCTACATTAGTAGTAGAAAAGTAGTTGAATGCATTCATTAGAACGGGTGTCCACAAACATTTGGGCATATAGTGTATTTTTAGCACGACTTATTGATAGAAATGTTTGGATCGATTTTTCCTTCTGCATTTAAGGCAGCTTTAGCTCCAGTAAGATATAGTAAGAGGTAAACATGTTGCTTGCATTAACTTCTGGTCTAGAGCTGTGTCTGCCTCTCCGGCTCTGCAGATGGTTGAAGTCAACTACTGCAGCAATATAGTAAAATCAGGCTATGGATGACGTTGTCATGTTGTGTGTTCTGTGTACTTTCTGCATGACCTGGGTTTTTATTTTTTTGTTTTTTTGCGCACTCTGCAGGCGGAGAAAGATTCTGCGAGTTCGGAGCCGTACCTCTGTCTGTCAGACTTCGTGGCTCCACTGCAGAGTGGTGTGCGGGACTATGTTGGGCTCTTTGCAGTCGCTGTATTCGGTGCAGAAGAGCTCAGCCGGGACTTTGAGCGTCAGGCCGATGACTACAGCAGCATCATGGTGAAGGCTCTCACTGACAGACTTGCTGAGGTACAGCATTACTGCTACACTCAAAACATCAACAAGTTAGGCACTAAAAGTTTATTTTACCACCAAAACCTCTCTAAATAACAGTCAAGCATTTCTGCTGAATTAGAATCAGCTCCCTTGCTCAAGTCCAACACCTGAGGGAATAGCGTAACAGTTAACAGTGGGTTAACCAATGGATAACAGTGAATGTGCTACAAAGAGAGATGGCACCGGACAGGTCCAGTATTTCTTTTTTGAGTACTGCTGCACTTTAAAAAGTATATCCATCCAGACAGCTGGTTAGTCTCTGCATCCAAATTGAGGGAATTACGAGTGAAACTGTCTGTCTGAAAAAACTAGCAGGTAGTGATAGTTTGGTTAAAATATTTAAGGCATTAGGGATGTTATTGCGTTGTATCTGAATGTGTTGTATTGCTGACCAGCATGTTAGTTTGGATTAACTTGTGGCTAGAGAGTTAGACTCTCTTATATACATATTATATTTTTATATGTTTTATAAAATTAATCTTATATCTTTACTTCCCTACATGAGCGTCCAAATATCAAACCTTTTTCCAGTGGCGCTACAAGGTTAATGTTACTCACAGGTAGTCTGTTCATTATACAATCTGATTTGTATAAATTTTGTTTTATTTAACCATCATTTTTAACCAAGAAAAGAGGCTTCAAAGTACTATGGTCTGAAAACTTCCGCCATCGCTGGAAAACCATAATTCCGTATCTCTGACGCTGCCCTCTCTCAGTTCGTTAACGACTGGCTAATGTGGTATCTGGTTGGTGATAGGCTTTTGCTGAGGAATTACATGCCCGAGTCCGGAGAGAGCTCTGGGGTTACAGCGAAGAGGGAGATCTGCCAGCCAGTGACCTGCACAAGCTCCGTTATGCTGGGATCCGTCCTGCTGCCGGCTACCCAAGCCAGCCTGACCACACAGAGAAACGCACCATGTGGAGCCTTGCCAGCATACAGGAGAAAACCGGTATGAATCGCCATCTGCTATATGAGCCGCAGCAAATGAAAGGCAGCGTTAGTGAGGCTGCTGAAGAAGGCTAGTAGAGAGCAGTTATGCTGAGTTGACATGTTGGTGTTTGTTCCTGCCTATGTGTGAGGGGATGTTTGCCACCATTTTCTCCTCAAAATCACTTTATACGCACACTGATGTGTCCAGTTGCTTTAATTTGGTTGTGGGTTGTGTTGTCCGCAGCCAGGTTTGCCTGGACTTCTACTGTAAGTGTTCAGTGGCTCTGTTTCTGAAAAAAAAAAAGGTATCCGGTTTATGCCACCATTGCAGTTGACTGCAGAAGTTGAACTTTGCAGAAATTTGAACTTCTGACATGTTCACTGGTGCACTGCCATCACTGTTGCTTCTCTATCATAAAAACATTACATTTCTGGCCTCTGGCAGCTTTCATTATTTCAGGATTGTTTTTTTAATTTATTTATTTATTTTTTTTATTAATTGCAAAATACACAACACTATTGCTATCAAATATTGTGTGTATATATATATATATATATATATATATATATATATATATATATATATATATATGTCAATATCTCCTATATATATATATATATATATATATATATATATATATATATATATATATATATATATATATATATATAGGAGATATTGACATCCAACAACCTGCACATTGCTCCGTTAAGTTGTTGAAGTGTTCTTGTATACGGCTTTTATATTTTGTATACATAAAAATATACATATACAAATGTATACCTTTTTATTAAACATACTGTTTCTGCATAGCAACAGTTCAACATCCTGATTCTTTCTTGTCAGGAATAAATAGAAGAATGTACAAAAATGTGCAAAATCCCTCTTGCAAGTACACTAGCAACATGCTGGTAACCACCTGGAATATCAATGCAACCACTGGGAATAACCGTGACACACCATGATAACCACCTAGATGTTACTTCAGAGAGTATGGCAACGACCTAGCAATTACCCTTAATACCCTACCTAGAAATAACCTAGCAACTACCTCACAACCACCAGGTACCATAACAAGCATATACTTAGGATCACACTCACAGTAACTGGCTTTGCATTTTTATCAGGAAATGCCCTTTTCTAGTAAGCAGTATTCAACACTTGTCGGCTGCCAATTCTCATAAGCCTACAGGAGCTTCATAGTCATGCAGGCCTTCCTTCATGAAAATTTGAGATTCACAGATGTTGCTTCCTGTATTGGCTTTTAAATGATATGTGAGTGGATACACCCAAAATGCAAATGTCTCTGTCTGTGTTTTAGAATTCTTGCCCATCCACAAAAGCAGGGAGTCCCCAGGCTGACCTGTATAGTGAAATGGGTATATTCTGTGCTCACTGTGCTGCAGTCCAGCCTTCTCTCTCGTTGTTTTCTCTAATCAAATGTTTGTAGTTGCTGCTGCTTTGAGTGAGAATAGTATAAAGACTTTCTTTGGCTGAAGCTTAAATACACTCTGCTTTTGTTTCTGTCTCTGTTGTAAGGTATCTGTCTGACTGAATCCCTGGCTATGACCCCTGCTGCTGCTGTTTCTGGACTCTACTTCTCCAACCCCAAATCCAGCTACTTCGCTGTGGGCAAGATCACCAAGGAGCAGGTACCACTTCCCTGTCCAGTCTCCAGATGAAATCTTTTTGTACCTATGCTTAATCAGCACTAGTATAGGACCATAAATACAGTACATATTTTTGTTATTCTATATACTTAAGTTGGTCAATTAAAACAGTAATTATTTAAAATATTTTCTAATATTTCATTTTAATTTCATTTTATTTTCATTTTAATCTTATTTTTTTAAATAATTGTATAGTTATGAGATTTTACCTTTTCCATTTTAGCTTATTAGCTAGAACCTGTTGGGCATTTCAGTGTTGTTGGTGTGGCGCAACAGATAACACCACTACCTGCCAGTGAGCTACCACACTACGTGGGAGACTGGGGTTCGATTCCCAGTCTGGGTGACTCTGCTGTGCTACACCAATAGCGTCCTTGGGCAAGACTCCTAACACTACATTGGCCCACCTCTGTAATACAAGAACCTTGTAAGTCGCTCTGGATAAGAGCGTCTGCTAAATGCCATAAATGTAAATGTAAATGTTGTTTAGTTAGACACCATTATATTGCCCTAAATAATTTGTTAGTACTTCGAAATCTGTACCTCACGCTGACTTGGGTATTATGTAGAACTTTGTTTTGCCTGTCATTTAAAGTTAAAGTACCTTAACATGTTCTACAGTGAAGGCAGGTAGGTTTGAACTGAGCAAATGTTTTGTGTGGTCAGGTAGAAGATTATGCCAGAAGGAAGGAGATTCCTGTGAGTGAGGCAGAGAGATGGCTAGGACCAAACCTGGGCTACGATACCGAGTGAACTGCATCACTGGACTCAGAAACAGAGGCTACATAAGGGAGTCTGAGACGATACAAAAGAAACAAAACGATGAAGAGCTGCTGCTCAGAATGATGTTTAATCCACAGCAAGACGCTACCTGAGTTTGGAGCGTGCTACAGAATGGTTGGGACTGAGGATTTTACTTTAAAGCACCTGTTTTTTAAACTCCGACTTTATGCTAAAAAAGCACCCACCTGTTTACACTACAAGTGCCACAATTTAATTTGTCTTTATTATTAAGAAAAGTCGAAGTTGTTTAAATTTGATGGACTTTAATTGTATTTTTTTAATGTTCTTTTAACTTCTTTTAAATTTTGGTCAAATTTGACAAAATCTGATGTGGATGCCAAGTCATTGTTCTGGAATTTTATAATTTGATGGTTTTAATAAAAGTATATTTTTTGAAAATAAATAATGTAATATTTTTTGCTAAATTATTATATGACACTAAGGCTTAAAATAAGTGTCAGTAAAACAAAATGATAAACACTGTAATTTTGCACTGGATTGAGGGTTTTGTTATTGTAACAGTCTGATCTACTGTTACAATCTACTGACCTACTGTATCATTGGCAGTCATTGTCTAATTCATTTCAAGTACAAAATATTCACCACTGACACCAGAACCACTTCAAAACACCAGCATCTCTTTGCATTATGTGATTCTTTCATTAAAAAAAAAGACAACAGAAATTGTCTAAAATGAGTTGGAATAAAATTCCATTACAATTATGTCACTGTTTTTTCTTATTATTCTTTCTTCTGGTCATGACCATGTTCATTAACCTTTATGATGATGTCATGCCCAATTTTAAGTGCTTAAGGTTCTTTGATCTTGTCAAAGTCTTTAAATATTAAAACATTTACTTTTAAACATAAATACTTGTTTTTGGTTTTTTTTTTTTTTGTTTGTTTTTTTTTTGCTTTATCCTAAGAGTCTTAGTAAAGCGTGTTTTGTTTATTAATTAATTAATTTATTTGTTTGTCAAGTGCTCTGTTATTAATCTGTACTGCTTTTGATTGGTCTCAAGTCTGACTTCAAATGGCACCCCATGAAGCAATTTGACCTTAATAAGCACTTGAAAATCATGTTGAAGCTCCACTGACTGCAGTAGGGAGTGAAATTGCCATTTCAAGCTGTAATACTGCTCCTGCTAATACTGCTGTTGTAGAGCTGCACAAGACTTTTCCCCAGAACTGCATAGCGCGGCATTACTGGATTTGTGAAAAATCGTGTGGTGTTACACTATTGGCTCAGTCGCGTTTCTTTCTTTATCTTTCAGCTTGTCAACAAATGCATGTTTAGAGCTGTCCATAAGGCGGAGCACATCGCATCATTTGTATTAACGACAGTGTTGTGATAGTCAGTTACACTCCCCATCTGTAGGGGGAGCTGAGGAGTACAAAAATGCCTGTTTCTGCATAATGCGGTGTTAAAGCATTACCATGTTTACATTAGACCAAAAGCATGTGTTACTGGAATCGGTTGAACAGCATGAACACGCCATGTTTCATATTAGGCAGCGTTCACAGTTCACAGTCCGACCCGTCCTCTGGTATCTCCCAGACGGTTCCGATTTTTGCTCCAACTTGCAATACATATGGACAGAGGAGAATGGTAGGCTTGCCTTGGAGACAAAAACAACTCATTTGCATAATGCAGTTCAGTGATTAATGAAATGAAATGAACAAATGCATTTTGCTGTCTTCATCTCTGCTGTAAACAAACCCATTTGCTGTAATTGGCCCCAACCTGTATTAGGAATTTTTGGGGTCATTGCTGAGCCTGCATCCATGCGGTCCTCACCAAGGGCCTCACTAATGGTTCAGTGAGAGTACTGTGAGCACCACTCTGAACAACAAAATAAGAAATGGGACATCCTACTGCCTTTGGTCTTTGCAGGCACACGCAAAAAAGGACTGCAGCGCTGCAAGTGCGCCAACTGGGACAGGGCTATTGAGGATCACAGAGGTGAGGGAACACGGGGCTTGGGGAAGATGGATATGCTCCCTTTTGCTGTCTTTGGATGCATGACCTCACATACACACCCCCTCTGACTGCCGCCCCAATCACAGACTGGCCTGGCCTGGGCCGTAAATAATAATCACTGGCCACCACTGGCAGCACACACAGTGTCCGAACATATCCTGGTGCCCTTGCCAACTAGCAAAAATGCCAACAGCTATTTTAAAGAGAATCAGGCCCATCTAAATAAATCTACTGCCTATAGCAGTTTAGCCATTGTCATTCAGGCTGAAGTTATAGGGAGTGTTTAAGCCAGGATTTTCTATTATTATTATTATTTTTTATTTTTTTTTATTTTGGTAAGTCACAATTTAGGACAGCCAATTAGAACAGAGCTCATTTACATATCAGTCTTAAAAGCACACTGACAAAAACAGCCCATTTAATTCTAAAGACAGGTTGGAAAACAGTCATATACAATGACCTGGCTGTTTTTTCGGTGTGTAAACCCACATACATGGGTCTCTAACATCTAACAGACGCCTGTGCTGAGCCACATCATGCTAGGAGTGGTGTGTGGAGGAAGTGTCATGGCCCCACCCTTGGGAGAGCAAGGCTAATTGTGCTCTCTCTGACTGTGGCTGCTGATGGGACATGTCACTATTAACAACAGACAGGTCCGAACCCCAGGTGAGCAAGGCAATGGTGACAGTGGCAAGAGCAGACTCCCTTAGATCAAGAGGTGTGACCCTTGAAAGAAACCAAGACTCAAAAGGGGAACCCATCCTTCACTGGTCAGTGATGTCCACCATGCGTGGGCTAGAAGAGCATACAGCCTTCCAGCATTGGGCTGAGGAGCAGCGGAACAGTACTGTGGAGTGACAGAGCTCCAGCTAATAGATTTGGAGCACTGGTGCAACTTCAGGAGGGGGGTGAAGGATGGGGGTAAGATGTTCTTCTGTGGGGGGGAAGTAGGGTAGGTACAGGTACAGGTGTAGGGTGGCAGGGAAATCAAACCCTATTATACAATCAAATGCAATCAAATCCTCACAGCAAAGTTTCAGCATCAGGTGTACTAGTGTAAAAACTTCCCAAATGAGCAGAGCCGCCCCCCCCCCCCCCCCCCCCTTTGCGTCCATACGCCCTCTCGCCAAACCCTGCACGTGCCAGCTTGTAAGCGACACCTTGACCAATCAAACCCATTCCTGATTGTGGTTCTTCTCTGATCAGGTCCACCAGAGGGCGCTGCGTGCCGAGTCTGTGTCTCTCTCCCACCCTCCCTCTCTCTCTCCCACCCTCCCTCTCTCCCTCTCTCTCTCTCCCTCTCTCTCTCTCTCTCTCTCTCTCTCTCTCTCTCCATCAGTGCCCTCTCTGCGCGCTCTGGCTGGCTGGCTGCAGTTGTGCGGCTCCACCATGGCGGAAGGCGGTGAAGGCGAGGATGAGATCCAGTTCTTACGCACCGTGAGTACCGAGCGCGTGCGTGCGTGCGTGTGACAGTTCGCGTGAGCGTGCGTGTGCGCGTGTGCGGGGCTTCTTCTGCAGACGTGCGGTGTCGTTTTCGTGCGTTCTTTCCTCCCTCGCTCGTGTCAGTGGTGCGCGCACTGCCGGCCGGCTGCCTGGCTGCCTGGCTGCCTGGCTGGTTGGTTGCCTGGCTGGCTGGCTGGCTGACCGGCCGGCCGTGGATCAGCACTGATAAGCTGCAGAATTAGAGCAGCAGCATTCGTTCTCCTTCAGTCTGCAACTACTGTTCACACACACACACACACACACACACACACACTGCGCGTTGTACTGCATCTGCTGCTCTAACCCACCCCAGGTTTGAACCTCGTGAAGGGGCTGTCAGGTGTGTTTGGAGCTGAAAGGCACTAAAATGTGCATTGCAGTGAGGCTGGGGGTGCAGGATTGGGCAACACTGGCCTCAATATTTCACCACAACTGGATCTGGGTGTTGATTTGCCTTGAATGAGAAGATCTGGCAGCTCGTTAATGATCTATAATAGTCCGCTGCTGAGAACTGCATGCATTGAGCAGCTTTCATTGTTGCAGATGACAGTAATGTATGCCTGTGTGTGTGATGTGTATGTGTGTGTGCTGTGAAGTGTGCAGCATGAGCTGATGAGTTGGTGAGTTAGGTGTGTTTGGAGCAGAAGACCCCAAAAATGCATATTGCAGGGATTCATAAGAGCAGGATTGGCCAAACCCAGGCCTAAATACATCACTATAGCTGCTTAATGATCTACAGTAACTGCTGAGATCTGAGATGACAGTAGTGTTGTATGCATGTGATAGTGTGTGCAAGTGTGTGTGAAGCATATGTGTGTGTATGTTAGCGGATGTCTTTAAAGGGTAAGCTCTGTAATGATCCTCAGTGATCTATAATGGTTTAGATAAAGAGCTGCATGCTCTCGCTGTTGCTGAAGACAGTGATGCACAGCTGCATATATATATATGTGTGTGTGTGTGTGTGAGGTGTGTTGGAGTGCAGAAGGAGCTGAAATGTGTGCTGCAGCGAGAACTTTGTGTGGGAGATGCTCACCAGCCTGATGTGAGCTGCGTTACATGACGGTGGGGTGAACTGTTGAATGTGGGTGGTTGTGCTTAATTGCGTTCTGTGAGGTTTATTTCAGTTCTGAGGTGAAGATGTGGGGAACTGCAGTGTTGTGTGTGTGTGTGTGTGTGTGTGTGTGTGTGTGTGTGTTGCATTGCATCAGTCCTGGATATTGAGCTCTGCCGCAGACAGCAGCAGGAGCAGCAGCAGCAGCATGCACTGGGAGAAATGATGTAATGCTGGATGTACATGGAGATGCTCTTACTTAGACATTGCATCCCCCTCAGGGTGTTTCTAAGAGCAGGGTTAAATGTTTGGGCCCACTGGACTGTTGAATGGTAGGCAGGTATTGGGGTCCCATACTTGGATCTGATCAGAACCATCAGTGCATTGGTTACTTCAGCATAGCTGGTGGTGTACATAGATGGTCATTGCTTACTCTCTGAAAAAGCTCTCTTTACTACAAAAACCAAGACAACTTAAAGAACCCTTCTTAAATAGAACCCTGTTTTAGTATTGTATCAAATCTTTGGGCTTATAATGTAGGTTACACAATATATGGCTTGATCTAAACAGATCCATCGGGATGATTAACTGGTTCTTTACATGGTTAAGGGGTTCCTCAGTAGGGTGGAAAACCATCGACCATTTGTAGATGGTTCTTTAGAGATATTCTTTTGAGAATGTGCCTCTATATACAGCACAAAACGTGCCACAACTCATAGCACCCTTCTTCAGTACTATTCAGAACCCTTTGGGATTAGATTGTAGGTTATCCAGTATATCGCTTGGTCAATACAGAACCATGACAACTCAAAGACTCATGAATGCATAAATGGTTCTCTGTCTGGTTAAATGGTTCTTCACTAGGGTTCTTCACTTCGCCTTTTGTAAATGTTTCTTCATAGAACCATTTAACAATATATTTCTAAATAGCACCAACAAGATATCATGGGTGTTACTGTTCCTTCACTTCCCCCACCCCTATTTCCTGACGGTCCCGGGGATCAAACCTGCAGCCTTCCAGTCCCAAGCCACTTCTCTAAACCTTAGACCTTTAGGCTGCAGCAACCCCCACACATCAGAATACGGTGTACTGGACAATTCCTGTAATAGTGATGTCCAGTGAAGCTCTGTAACTGCTCACCAATGTGTTTTTTTTTAATACCACATACAGTATATCATAACTGCAATATGTTCAATTGCCCACAGTCTTTGCATTGCTTAAGCCATTGCAGTCAGTGCCAACCTTGCCCCTTTGCTGGTGTGTTCCCCACAGCCTTGGAGCTACTGTATATCCATTATCTTCACATCACCTTTTTGTGTAGCGGCATCATTATTGATATTGATACGTAGCTAGGAGAGAAGCAGCCAAGAGCACAGCGGCCCTCCCCCTCCTTCCCTCCATCCCTCCCTTGTTCCACTCATCCTGCACCATTACACCTAATGCAGAGTCACAGTGAACCGGCAGCTGAGGGTTCTCTGATGTTGCTCCAGTAGTTCCCCACACAGTCAACATTCTAGTGTTATTCAGCCTTTCAGCCTGATCAGCCTTCCCCAAACAATGTGTGAGGTTGGATGTATGCTAGAGAAGGAAAGCAATAGGAATAGGGATGGAGAATCAATAGGAGAGGCCTGATGTAAGGTGGAAATGCATACACCAGGAAATAGACGCACGCAATATGTCCAGATGTTTGCAGACACCCCTTCCAATGACTGCATTTAGCTACTTTAAGTCACATCCATTGCTGACACAAATGCGTAAATGCCCGCACACAGCTTGTCTAGTCCATGAAGAAAAGGATTTGGCAATAGAATAGGACTCTCTGGAGCAGATGAACATAAACCTGTGGGCATCATGCTGCCCAATGCCAGGTGTGGGCTGGAGGGGCATACAGCCCCCCAGCATTGAGCTGTGGAGCAGTGTAGGTATGTTCTCTGGAATGATGGATGGTGCTCCATCCAATACTTGATTCTGGCATGATTCTGGGAGTTGGGATGTTGAGGATGAGGTGGGGTGGGGTGGTGCTCATCAAACATCCTGACCTCAGTAACGCTCTTGTTGCTGAATGCTATCAAATCCTCACAGCAGTCCTCCAAAAAACCTTTTCTGGACAGTAGAGACAGTTACTTCAACAAAAGCAGAAAAAAAAATATTTGTAATATCCTTGATAGCCAGAATTAGCAGGTGTCCCAATACTTTTGTCCATATAGTCAATGAAGTAAGCTTGTCATCTTGCTGTCAATCTCAAGTTAGGAGCTCCAGTTCAAAGCCACATTTTTTTCCTGCTTCAGCCTGTTTATTTTTCTGTGTAAGCTTTTCCCAGAGTGCCACTGGATTATCTGAATTTCAAGGCCTTTAAGGAGTTTAAATGCTAATATTGCTACATACAAGCTAACATGGCTACGCAGTGAACTGACGTCATAAGCCTATGTTTAGATTGCTGAGTGTATTCCTCTAAAATGTCATTATATGGTATGGACAGACACAGATTCCTGCATGGATTGCGTTGTTTTCCGCTGGAAATCCTCGCAGATTGATTTGAAAAAATGTTTAACATTGGCAGATGAGCTCTGCTTGAAATGTGTCACAACTAGTCACAACCAATCAGAAAAGAGGGTGAGTAGATTTACCCGGATGGGGGACTCAGGGCATTCGGTTGACTCTTTTACTTAAATTGCATATCAATCACTTTCATTCCAGGGCTGCATAAGCTGCAGTATTGCTTTTGTCTGTGATATATGTTACAAAAATAAAAAATACAAGGGTTTGCCCCAGGTGTCAATGATCCAACATGTCATGATATTAATAATCTATTCAGTAAATGTAGTATTGGAGTAAAATAATTGATAAATGGCAGATAAAGTGTGTCTCCGATAGATATGTCATGGAAAATTGTGTGAATTTATAAAAGTAATTTAATATTTCACATCCTGCGATGTGACCATTGCACATATATATGCATATTGTTATAGCAATGCTAACCGATGTATTGAGCAGCCCTATTTCGTACACTTTCATCCAGCCCACAGTTGCTGTGGAATGACGTTAATGACGCTGGATCCGAATCCGGATGTGGCTACAGTTGGCTAGCTTTGTGCTAAAATACTGGTAGAATCCTATTGAAGGGCTAGCAGAAGTTAGCATATTTTTTGTTGACGTTTGTGGCCTGAACTGAAGGCCTAGTTTGCCACTGATGGGTATATACACCGATCAGCCATAGCATTAGTAATACTGAGTAGGCCCACCTTGTGCCACCACAACAGATCTGACCATTCGAGACATAGACTCCACAAGCCCTCTGAAGGCGTTCTGTGGTATCGGGCACCAGGGCCTCCATGGATCGCATCAAAGAGGAGATGCCCATGGCCCTGTTGCTGGTTTACCAGTTGTTCTTTCTTGGGCTACTTTTGGTAGTTACTGATCACTGCATACCAGGAAGACCACATAAGACCTGCCTGATGTTTTGGAGATGCTCTGACCCAGTCGTCTAGCCATCACAGTTTGGCCCTTGTCAAAGTGTCTCATCTGGTGCTAATGTTATGGTTGATCGGTGTATACTCTTTTTATGATAAAAAATAATAATAACAAAATAATGCAAAAAAAAGTAAATATATGTGGTCTTTTCCCTAAAATTGAAAACCCCTTATAAGCTTTTATTAAAATCGCAAAGCCTGTGTAAACAAACAGATTAAAATGTTTCTCCTCTGTAATGAATAAAAAGTCCCAAACATGTACAACCTACCCTTTAAATTGTAATTTAATTAGATGATACATTAGGCAAAATAATAAAATAATTGATTTGTACAAATTAATTGCTTCTGTTATTAACACGAGGTGACAGTACTAATTAAAAAAGTGTGTACTTGGCTACGTCCCTCTGATGATGAATGTTTCTATGCCTACATGTAGTCTGATGAAAACGTCGTGGTTCTCCTCCCTAATACTGTGTGACAGCGATAATTGATGTATCTTTAATGTAGGTCTTTGGAGCACAGGTGTGTGATGTGCATTATAATGAGGGGATAGCTGGCCAGCAGTGTGTGCATGCTGAAGGCCGGTAAAGCCAGATTGTCTGTGTGTGATTAGTGTCACTACCCCTCTCAGGGTAAAATATCTATGTTAAATATCTGCATAGACGATGATACTGCTGACAGTTGAGGAATGGTTGCTTCTATCTGAGTTTTGGATGTCTTTGGACTTGTGCTCATGAAGCGAAGCTGCAATGTTAACAGTCACCATCTCAGCAAAAAAAAAGTATTGCATGTCTAGACTAACGACTGTAGAAAACATGGAAAGTGCAACCACAGGTCTAGCGCCTCTGCTGGCTGGTATGATGTGTTGCGCCACCCATCCCCATATGTCTCGATGACAGAACAGCCCATTTTTCATCTCACTGTCTGTTCATCTCTAGTGTCTAAATCCAACAGTTAGCTTCCCCTGTGCTATATTGGTCTATTTTTTAAAAACCTTATTTTGCTATATCGTAAGAAGGCGGGGTTATACTTAGGAATGAAGTGATTGACAGCCTTGACTGGAAGAGACTGTCTGCGAGACTTGCATTTGAGCTGCCCTTTTACTGTTGAAACATTTCATTAACTGGATAAACTGGGAATCCATGGAAGCAATCCACTTTGCTTCTGTGCTGTAAGCTCAATGAAGGTGGTCTGAGACACACTCAGTGTAGAAGAAGCTCTGGTCTCTACTGCATAGACTCTGGTTGCAAATTTGACAACATGGTGAACAATCTTGGCTTCTTTACAATAGAACGGAAGAAAAATACCACAGCGTCCATGTTTTCTATAGTCATTGTTATAGACTGTTAGCATTGTGATGGCAATTCTGCAACCTTAGCATTGTGCTACTATGGACTGTGGCTGTCTTTGTGGGTCAGCACCTTTATTCAGAGCTAATGCCTTGTACTCTCTCTCAATTCTCAGATGTTCACCTGAAGGAGTCCAAGAGCGTTCTTCAATACATCCTCAATGAACCCAATCATATCACTGCCCTGAGTGTGTTCAGTGATCCCATTGAGGCTGTCCAATGCCCAATGGTTTTCTCTATGAGACTGGACCTTCTTGATCAGTTAGCTTAGCTTCTATGTCAGCCTGGTGTCATAGCAGGCGTTTAAGTAACATAGCCACTACTCCAAGCTTTGTTTCTGCCTGAGCTAATCTGTAAGTTTCCTTGCTCAGTTGCTCCGAGATCATTCCGGATGCTTCTCAGGCTAACTTTCCAGATTTCCATGTTGTCCTTGGCTTGGGGATCTGCTCTGACTTCTTTGTGTTGTGTGATTTTCAGTGTTTTTAAAGGTAGGCGTGATGGCCCACAGCTCCTAACAGCCCCTATATCCATTTTTCTGGAATATCCATTTTTCAGGGATTTTAATCACTGTTTAATTGGGGTTGTTTTACAAGAATACCGGGAGTACCAGCCATTCTTACCATGCTCCAACCAGACCTCTAACTGGGAATGTCTCAGGCCTCTTGCCCATTCATGTCCATGTTAATGTTGAGTATCTACTAATGGTGAGTGTGATTTTGTAGCTTACATATCTACAGTTCATGTTCATGAACATTAATCACTCATATTTTGGCCTTGTTGCAGTGTTGAGATCTTTCCCAGTGTTTTCTGCTTTTCCTGTGACCCGTGTAACCTTACTGTACTCTCAAAAGTTTACCTTGTCTTATGATAGCGCTGTGGACCCTACTGAAAGCAAATCTGTCACTACAGCATTGGGAAACACTGCCATTGCAGATATTGCAAGTGACTGTTGGGCTGTTCTCATTTTCCATGTAAAATAAATCCACGCTGGGGACATTATCTAAAACTCGCTGACTCTAAACTGTGCATAATGTCTGGTTGCATCACTTCTGTGACAGTAGTGTGAATGAAGTCGAGTAGTGTTTGCCTGAACATAAGCTCACAATTGGATTTGGTTGAATAAAGACAATACTGGGCCATTATACAGGAATACGCCTTAATTAGCTCTGATACTGATATTTGTACCTGGATCAAAACACCCCTAACTGTAACACTAAATCAGTGGTGAGCGATTATGTTTAACATTTGATAGTAAAACAACAAATGTGTTCTCAATGTTCAGCCAAAATGTGTGTGTTGTGTGTGTCAGCTCCTCTAGTAAGCAGGATGCTGCTGCTTTGTCAGAAGTGTTGGTAGTCATGGCAAGTCTAATGACGTTTTTACTCTTGTTGCTAGTGGCCTCTATTATGCAATGCCGGAGTTGATATCTGTAGAGAGTGGGCGTCCGTCATAACCTCACAAAAGAAAGTGTCCCTGCAGCATATAGTGAATAGTGCAGAATAGTGCACTACATAATACGCAGGGCATCTACAGTTCTGGACACAAGCCAACAAGGAAATGCTACAAACCTGGTAGGGCATCAACTATGCAGTGAATTGTGCATAGTTTTGGACACTGCCCATAATAGTGCACTGTATAGTGAACAGGTCATAATACTGGACACGACACAAAACAGTGCACTATATAGTAATCGGGGCATAGTTTTAGACACAGCCCACATTAGTGCACTGTATAGTGAGCAAAGCACAAAATAGTGCACCACAAACTTCATACGGCATTTACCACACGGTGCATTGTGCATTGCTTTGAATACAGCCCAAACTAGTGCACTGTATAGTGAACAGGTCATAGTTTTGGACACAGCCCAACAAAAGTGCACAATATAGAGATTTGGGCATAGAACTAGGCATAGCCCAATATAGTTCACTATGTAGTAAGCAGAGTGTTGTACTGGACATAGCCCATTATAGTGTATGATATAGAGAGTGGGTCATAAGATTAGATATAGCCCAGAGTAGTGCACTATATAGTGAGCAGAGTGTAGTATTGGACATAGCCCAGAATAGTGCATAATACATAGAGTGGGTCATGAGACTAGATATAGCCCAAATTAGTACACTGCAGAATGAACAGGTCATAGATTTGGACATAGCCCAACAAAAGGGCACAATATAGAGAGTTGCTCATAGAACTAGGCATAGCCCAAAATAGTGCATTATGTAGTAAGCAAAGTGTTGTACTGGACATAGCCCAGAATAGTGCATGATATAGAGAGTGGGACATAGGACTGGGCATAGCCCAAAATAGTGCACTATGTAGTGAGCGGAGTGTTGTACTGGACATAGCCCAGAATAGTGCATGATATAGAGAGTGGGACATAAGACTAGCCATAGCCCAAAATAGTGCACTGTATAGTGAACAGGTCACTGTTTTGGACATAGCCCAACAAAAGGGCACAATATAGAGAGTTGGGCATAGAACTAGGCATAGCCCAAAATAGTGCATTATGTAGTAAGCAGAGTGTTGTATTGGACATAGCTCAGCATAGTGCATGATATAGAGAGTGGGTCATAAGACTAGGCATAGCCCAGTGCACTATAGTGCACTATATAGTGATTATGTCATAGCTTAGTATGTAGTGAGTAGAGCACTATATTCATGGAAGAACCCAGGTCTGGAAGAACCCAGGTCTTCCATACTGATGAATGAAACGTGTACCCGGAGCCTGTATTCCTGAGCCGGGAGGATACGAGCTCAGCTGTGGTTTGGTAGGTGTAGAACAGCTTAACAAATACTGAAACTCCTACAAGAGACGTCAAAGTGTCCACAGGCCGTCTGCACCAGAGCAGTGAAAGCTGGAGGCAGAGGAAGAGAAAACCCCTCATATTTCTCTCTGTATCTCTCTCTGTGTTTTCTCTCTCTCTCTCTCTCTCACTCTCTCTCTCTCTCTCTCTCTCTCTCTCTCTCTCTCTCTCTCTGTCCCTCTCTCTTTCTGTTGGCTGAATGCAGTGCTCTCCTCCTCATTAATGTTTGATGAGATCCTCTCGTTACATAAACAAGTTGAGGAGTGCAGAGTGAGCACACACACTCGGACATCAGCATCTTTCTGAACCTCCACACGGTCTGTGGTTCTACAGCCAGGGAGTTGCAGGAGTTCGGATAAGGCCAAAGCCTGACCTTCTTTGCTTTCTATGACTTATTTTTCAGTGTAGTTCAGAATTGTATTTTTATTGCACTGCTAAAGCACAACAACCACTTTTCTGCTGTTCTCTCTGAGTACACCAACCTTGGGCAGATAATTGATATCACTAAAAATCAAATGAGTGGCAGCTGTATTCAAATGAAGACAGTGGTTCTATGTAGACCCATTACAACTCAAAAATGGTTCGTTGTATTGGGGGAAGACCTCATGATCATTCTTTATGCTTAATGCTTATTCTGCTTTCTAGTGAAAGGTTTCCGCTGTTGTCAAATAACTATTTTTTGTACTGGAATGAAGATTTTACTGCACACTATATAGTGGGTTGGGTATAGTACTGAACATAACCCAAAATGTTGCACTCAGTAGTGAGCAGGTCATAGTACTGTACATAACCCAAAATAGTGCCCTATATAGGGAGCATGGTTTAGTCATAGACATAACCCAAAATAGTGCACTATATAGTGAGTGGGGCGAAGTACATAGTACATAGCCCATAAATAGTGAACTATATGTAATGTGTAGGTTATAGTGTCATAGGACATAGCCCGAAATAGTGCACTATATAGTGAATAGGGCCTTAGTATTGTAACTAGCCTTAAATAGTGCACTATATCGTGAGTAAAGCATAGTACTTTATATAGCCCAAAGTAGTGTGTTATGTAGTGAGTAGGGCATATTATGCACATTATTGTATATAGCCTTAAATAGGGCACTGTATAGTAAGTAGGGCATAGTACTGGACATAGCCCAGTCTAGTGTGTTAAATAGTGAGAAAGACATAGTATGCATAGTATTGTATATAGCCTTAAATAGTGCACTACATAATGAGTGTGACGTAGCCCAAAATAGTGTGCTGTATGGTAAGAATGACATAGTACTGTGTATAGCCTTAAATAGTGCACAATATAGTAAGTAGGGCATAGTACTGGACCAAAAATATTGAACTTTATATAATAGGTTGCTCATAGTACTGGACATAGCCTAAAACAGTACTGTATATAGCCCAAAATATTGTTATAGAGTGAGTATGGCACTGTAAATGGCAATAGTGCACTATGTAGTACTATGGAGTAGAGCGTAGCACTGGACATATACATAGTATTGTATATAGCCCGAAATAGTGTGTTAAATAGTGCGGCATATTATATGTAGTATTGTATATAACTTTAAATAGTGCACTATATAGTGGGTAGGGCATAGTACTGGCATAGCCCAAAATAGTGCACTATATTTAGTGAGTAGCTCATAGTACTGTATATAGCCCAAAATATTATTATAGAGTGAGTATGGCATAGTGTATGGCAGTAGTGCATGTAGTGAGTAAAGCGTAGTACTGGACATATGCATAGTATTGTATATAGCCCAGAATAGTGTATATATGGGTTATATGAGTGTGGCATAGTACTACACAGTACAATGCCATATACTATGCGATATAGTGAGTAGGGCATAGTTTTAAACACAACCTAGGTCTTCTATGCTGACGAATGAACAAAGACCAATTTTCAGAACCCTTTTTGCTTAGTGCACCAGTCTAATAAATGCTTTATGCAAATGAAGCAGAATAGACTGTGGGGTATGGTGTGGTACATGAGATCTGCTCCCTAATAGAGCGTTAAATGGGCCAGCTTGTCCAAAAGAAGAGGCAACACACCAATTTGGCAAAATTTTGGTTTCCAACCAAAGAAATGTGAAGAACGGTGTTCATGTTTTGTGAAGTCTATGCAGAATATAGTTATCATTATAGTATATTATCATTATAGCTTAGAGCGAGGCCAGTTGGTAATTATAAGGTAATTACATTACCATCAGGGACAATGCAGGCGGTAGGGTAAGGCTCTGTAATGTGTGGTACTTTGTAACTGAAATTAGATCCCAGTGATATTGTTGGTGATGATATCAAAGTGTCATTATTTCATTATATAACTAGAGACGGCACGTCTTGAGCGTCAGTATTGCTTCTTTAAAAACTGCTAAGATTAAAAAATGAGCAGGTTTTAGTTGAAGCTCTTCACTTTAGAAGAGTATCTAAAAGTAGGCCGTCATGCTCAAACCACTCAAACACTGCACTGGCCCTCAAGAAGAAGCACACGGCCAGATCCAGTCATTTTCCCTCTGATTTCTCGTCCATTTCTGATTATTTCCATTTCTGATTATTTCCTTTATCTAGTTCAGCTGCAGGACACAGAGCACCTGTCTGTCACTCGCAGCACATTAAACACATGTAGCAGAACGTACACTGCCTGTGCTGAACGCTTCATCTTCCCTGCGTCTCTCTGAAGAGTCAGGTCAGCGAGAGTGTGATGTCATGGCCTGCGTCCTCTTAATGAAGTCACTGTGGCTTTACTGCAGTGGCTGCCTGATTTACTTCATAATTGAAAGAGAGAGAGAGGGAGAGGGAGAGAGTAAGTCAGTAAGTAAGTAAGTAGAGTGTAAGAGCAGTCTCAGCGTTCTGCAGTGCTCGCTGTCTTCATCTCTCTCTCTCTTTTTCTCAGTCGCTCACTAATACTGGTGCTGTACTGTATCTTGTCTATGCAGAAAGGTTCACCCTAACTCTCTCTCTCTCTCTCTCCCGCTCACTCGCTGACGATGGTGCTATACTGTATCTTTGTCTTTCAGATCTTTTACTCTATTCAGATAGGTTCACTTCATCTCCCTGTCTCCTCTCTCTCCTCCTCTCTCTCTGGGGATTCAGTCTGCGTACAGTAAGTGATCTGAAAGCTAGCGCCGCAGAAATGATATGTACTGTTTCTCAGCTTTGTGTCCCCGTGCAGTCAGTGTGTAGTAGCTTCACATGCTAAGCGTGGGCTATCCTAGACAGCCAAATCTAAATAGCAATAAAAATTGCACTATTTAGTCAGTAGGGCGTAGTACTGTTTAAAGCTCAACATAGTGTGTTATATAGTGGGTAGGCCGTAGTACTGCATATTACTGTATATAGCTTTAAATAGTGAACTATATAGTGAGTAGAGCATAGTAGACATAACCCAAAAAAGTGAACTATACAGTGAGTCAGGCATAATACTGTATATAGCCCAAAATAGTATGCATAGTATTATATATATATATATATATATATATATATATATATATATATATATATATATATATATATAGCTTTAAATAGTGCACTATGTGGTGAGTAGGGCATAGTACTGGGCATAGCATATAGTGCACTATATTGACCATGCAGTCAGTGTGTAGTAGTTCCACATGCTAAGCGTGTTCTATCCTAGACAGCCAAATTCTAAATACCTTTAAAGAGTGCACTGTATAGTCAGTAGGACATAGTACTGTGTAAAGCACACCATAGTGTGTTATATAGTAAGTAGGTCGTGGTACTGCATAGTACTGTATATAGCTTTAAATAGTGCACTATTCAGTGAGTAGAGCGTAGTACGGGACATAGCCCACAATAGTATGTGTAGTGTTATATATAGTGAGTAGGGCATAGTACTGCATAGTACAGTATATAGCATTAAATAGTGCACTATATAGTGAGTAGGGCATAGTCCTGTACATAACTTTAAAAGTGCACTATATAGTGAGTAGGGTATGGTACTGTGTGAAGCCCAAAATAGTGTGTTATGTACTAAATAGTGCGTAGTATAGCATAGTACTGTATATAGCTTAAAAAAGTGCACTATATAGTGAGTAGGGTATAGTACTGCATAGTACTGTATATAGCTTAAAAAAGTGCACTATATAGTGAGTAGGGTATAGTACTGCATTGTACTGTATATAGCTTAAAAAAGTGCACTATATAGTGAGTAGGGTATAGTACTGCATAGTACAGTATATAGCATTAAATAGTGCACTATATAGTGAGTAGGGCATAGCTTTATAGCCTGTACATAGCCTGTACATAGCTTTAAAAGTGCACTATATAGTGAGTAGGGTATAGTACTGCATAGTACTGTATATAGCTTAAAAAAGTGCACTATATAGTGAGTAGGGTATAGTACTGCATAGTACTGTATATAGCTTAAAAAAGTGCACTATATGGTAAGTAGGGCATAGTACTGTATATAGCATTAAATAGTGCACTATGTGGTGAGTAGGGCATAGTACTGGGCATAGCATATAGTGCACTATATTGACCATGCAGTCAGTGTGTAGTAGTTCCACATGCTAAGCGTGTTCTATCCTAGACAGCCAAATATATTCTCTCTCTCTTACTCTGTCTCTGTCTCTTTAGCTGTGTTCCAAAGCCGAGGGAGGCTGCGTTTCTCGGCCGCTGCGCGAAGGACACTTCATATACAGCCCAGAAATGCAGCCTATTACTCAGAGTGATTTGGAGGATGAAATTGTTGTATTCTTCCCGGCCCTTGGTTACCCACAAATTTTCTGTGCACATACAACACAGGAAAAAAGGACAAAACAGCAGCACAAAAATGGTGGAAAGGTCAGTTTAAAATTGACATCACCACACAGCCTGGGGAGAATAAGGTTGCAGTGGAATCGTGTTCCCCTGGAGTGCTGGTGCTCCAGCTAATTCCTTCGGAATGGGTTCGAATGGTGTCTCTGATCCAGAATCAATCATCCAACATCAATATCAATACCCTAATATCAATACCCCCAAAAAGCAATAATGCTCAACACCAGTACTACACCAATACTGGTACAGATGCTGCTATTGATCACCTAGCACTAGTCACATGACGACTAAGAGATAGAGGGAGAAGGACACAAAAGCTGTGTTTCAATGCCTAGGCTGCTGCCGAGGTAGGGCGGGTCCTCAGTTGGACTGTCCTATGAAAACTCGTTCTGAGTAGCCTATCGCTCACGAAACAGAACAGTCTAACCAGACTGGCACTTGGCATTGGGCATTGGGTGGCAGCTCTGGATTGTCCAGTTATATTTGCAGTGCTTTTCTATGAAGCAGTAGATTCAGAAGGGGTGTCTGGATACTTTTGGACATAGTTAGATCTTATGGATTTACTGTTGTTCATTTGAGAATACATTCCGTAAATGTCTATAATACTGTTGTCACAGTCATTGTGTGTGTGTGTGTGTGTGTCTGTTACGTAAACATGATACGCTTTATATGTAAGTGTAATGTCGAACCTGTTTTATGGTTAAAGAATGATTCTCTGACTTCCAAATGTACGATTGGTCAGCACTGGTTTGGGTACACTGGAGCTACGAGGCTAATGTAGCTAACAAGTCATAGAAGCTAAGACCTCCCCCCAATATTATCATTGTGCTAACTGCAAGCGTAAATCGTCGCACTGATGGTCTGGCTCAGGTAGTTTCAGACCCATGAGACAAATGAGGCTAACATACACTATATGAACATAAGTACTGGGACGTGTGCTATTACATTGCTTCTTCCATAATCAGGGGTATTACTCTGTCCAGGGAAGAAGGCATTCTACTAGATTTTGGAGCATTGATGTGGGGATTTGATTGCATTCAGCGACAAGAGCATTAGTGAGCTCCCCAACTCATCCCATCCAAAAGTATTGGATGGAGCACCAACCATCATTCCAGAAATTACAGTTCCACTGCTCCACAGCTCAATGCCGGAGGGCTTTATATCCATCAAGCCCACACCTGGCATTAGGCATGGTGCCAATGGGTTCATGTTTATGTGTTAGAGAGTCCTATTCTATTGGTCTATTGGTGTTTGTGTGCATTTGCACATTTGTGTCAGCAATGGGTGCAACTTAAAGTAGCTGAATGCTTTTGTTAGCAGGGGTGTCCACAAACATTTAGACATGTAGTGTAGCTAACATGTATGGTTATATTAGTCTAATAGCTCCAGTGTAGCCAAACTTGTCTTGGCTGAGTGACAACATTCTGACCTCACTAACGCTCTTGTTGCTGAATGCTATCAAATCCTCACAGCAATTCTCCAAAATCTAGTAGAAGGCCTCTCCTGGGCAGTAGAGACAGGAACTCCAACAAAAGCAGGATAAAGTCTTTTTAGTACCATTGATTTGGGAATGAGCAGGTGTCCCAATACTTTAGTCCATATAGTGTTGATAGTGTTCCATTACATCCCTGACTACAGTTTTTGCCGGCCAGCATTGCTTAAGAGTGTCGAAGGGAAGAAAGCATGGCCAATTGTGCTCTGACAGACTCTGGCCTTCGAAGGCAAAACGGCATGGCTCGAGATTTGACCTTGTGACTCCTGGGCCATAGCAGTAGCCCACTGATGATGCAGGATAAAGGTAGTGGAAGAACCACTTCGGGGCAGATGTAGGAAGAAGGGAAGTGACACAGCTAGCGTTACATCTGGAAACCTGAAGACCATCTCCATATTTATTAGCCTGTCAGTATGTCGGTGTCTATACTAGCAGTAGACTGTATGCAGGATGTCTTTATTACCTTGGTGGGATTCCCAGTGGATGTGTTTGCGCAATGGCATGCTGGGTATTGTAGTGAGAGAACACTAAGGGATGGAAAAACAGGAAGGATACAAAATTGTTGAGGGATGCAGCTGACAGATTGGTCATATCGCTGGGCTTTTATCGCTGGGAGAAAAGAAGGAGCTGCACTAAGCTGCTGTGTTTGTATCTCCTCAGATTTATAAGGAACTGTTATGCAAGGATCATGATTTCGTGTGTTGTCCGCTCTGCAGAAATGCTTTAACATTCTTCGCCTGAGGTGTGCAGACACACACACACACACACACACACACACACACACACACACACACACATTGAGGCTGGGACTCCTTCGTGTGTGCACACAAACATGCAGACTCTCTCCCGCTCTTTCTTCTCTCTCTTTCCCACGCAGCACTGCAGCAGTTGATCCTCCTCTGCAGTGTGAGCAGTCACTCAGAGACCACCACCCCCTTCCCCCCACCGCAGACTGATTTTATGAGTGTGCGTGCATTATACATAGACAGAGGGAGAACACATCTCCTCCAGCAGGTTTTATAGCTTATCTTCAGAGCAGCAACGAGCAGTTTATTCATTTGAAACCCTTGAGATTTGACATTTGAAAATAATTAGTATATCTGATTGATGAGCAGGAGCCCTGTTTATGTATTCTGTAAGCTTTATTTGTTTTAATATTGCACTGTCTGCATGTGAACTGATTATTAAGCTACTACATGCACTATATGGCCAAACATATCCAGACTACCCCCGTTGCTGTAGCTGACCTCACTAATATTTGTAATATTAGTAATCAAATCCTCACAGCAAAGTTCCAACATCTAGTGTATAGTCTGCATAGAAGAGTGGAGGCTGTTACTGCAGTAGAAGTGTGGAAACTCCTTATTAATACCCTTAATTTCAGAAGATTAGGTGGTGTCCATAGACTTTTGGCCACACAAATGCAGTTGGAAATCAATTCATATATATATATATATATATATATATATAAACAAACAAATACTGAATATACACCAGCCCTAATGTGCTGTTGGTCGCCTGCCAAGGCAGGACCTCTGAAGGTGCCCTGTGGTATCTGGCACCCTTTGCAGTAGATCCTTTAAGTCCTGTAGGATGAGAGGTGGGCCTACAGCATTTTAGACCCGTTGTTTAACTCATCCCACAGATGCTGGATCGGATTGAGATCTGGGGAATTTTGAGGCCAGGGCAACATCTTAAGCTCTTCATTGTGTTCCTCTGTCCCTTCCTGAACAATGTGTGTAGTCTGGCAGGATGCATTTTCCTACTGAAAGAGGAATACTGTTGCCATGAAAGGTAGAACCTGCTCTGCGACCATGTTTAGGCAGATGGCATGTGTCAGATTGACGTGAATCCACATGAATGCCTTAGTTACCCTCATGCATTGATGAGGCTTGAACATTCATCAACCAGTAACTGGTGAGTGGTTTGTGCCTCTTTGGACCACTGTTGGTTGGTATTTACCAGTCCTGCCTGGGAGCCCCCACAAGCATTGGCGTTTCTGAAACTCTCTGATCCAGTCGTTCAGCCATAACCATTTGGTCTTCATCAAAGTGAAATGGCAAGGTCTCTTTACACCTGACCATCTAACACATCAACTACGGGATCTGACTGTTCACGTTCTGTATAACATCTATCTCTCAAAAGATGTCAGAATTATAGAATTTGAAGTGATGGTGGTTTTATGTAAGAACATATTCTGAGACCCCATTTGCACCTGATCACGTCATGTCACTAGTACCTGGATTGTATGCTGATCAGATTTTAGCTGCATGCATGTGACACGTGGTAGTCAAATACGTCTCAGATTGCTGTGTGAGATAGAATATGCAAATTTGCTCATTGCACTGCAGTTATTACTGTTTTTTTGGTTGAACTGGTAGGGGTTTTGGTTGTACTGGGAGGGGTTTTGGTTGTTGAATGCTTCTTGGAGAGCTGGATGCATTTACACTGCTATAACATGTGGCTCACCTGCATCTCAGACCACCTCCTGAAGTGATGGGATTTGTATCTGGCATTGCTATGTGGCTTGACCTTATCCAGATATAATCCTGATACCCAAGAAGCATAAAGTGATCAGGTGTTCAGGGTCTAAAATTACTGATTAAAAAGTACTAACCCCCCCTGTGTTGTGGAAGCGCTATCTTCTCAGATAGACGAAGAGTGGAGATTGGCTTCTAATGTATTTCTTCTTGTAAATCTAAATAAAAATAAAATAAAATATAAATAAAATGTTCATCTTTTCTGGATTAAAAGAGCCATTTAAAGCAACATTATGGAACAACTGTATCTTAAAATACCAGCCTCGAAATCACTTAGATGTAGGGGTGGGAAATATGGCTAAATATGGTTAAAGAACACGACAGACAATGTACATTAACCTGGTTTAACAGGATGAAGTGCAGCAGATTTTGAATAGCAGTCACTGTACTCAGTATTTGAGTAGCAGTTTTTAAGAATTTGCTGCTACTGATGCATTTTCTCTGCAATCATGTGTATCATGATATATCATAATTTCATAAAGTTATTTTAATATTGTGATATCTTTACCATATCACCCTCACCTTACTTAGAAGGTACACAGACTAGTAATGGTGAGTATGGCTTCTCTGTCATTGCTACTTGGGGCTTGGGGAGTGCTGCTAACTGCACTATGTACCTTTGGTGGAACTGCACAGCCCCTTGCCAAAATTTACCGTACCGTAACACTGTGAGTCATATTTGTGTAACATCCTGTAATCCTGTGATTTCCTGTATTTCCTGTAAATCATCTTGATGCTTCTGTATGACTATAATTAGGAGAATATTGCCTCCATCATTCCCACTTTGGGCTCGGCATGCTGCTAACTGCACTATGTAACTTTGGTAAAGTGGGCAGGTCAACGCTTGTGAGAACTGCGTAATGCTGCGATACTACTCTACCACCTCAGTCCACAAGCTTCTTCACTTTAAATGCTGGTATTCTGCATCTCTCAGCTTGTCCAGAAATGCATATGAGTGTATTCTTTAGGAGTGGTTTTAACTGCTCGACTGTAGGGGGAGCTCAGGAGCAAGAAATACCCATTTTTCCATAATGCTGCTTTAAATGCATACAGTGTTGAATTGACCTGAACTGTAATTGACCTGAACCTCAGATACACCACTGTTTTATGCCTGGTAGAGCTTTGTAGAGTGTGTGTGTGTGTGTGTGTGTGTGTGTGTGTGTGTGTGTGTGTGTGTGTGTGTGTGTGTGTGTGTGTGTGTGTGTGTGTGGAGCTGAAGACTGATTGTGTGTGAAGTTTATTGAGTCACACTTTCGGCCTCCATCTGCCCATCTGAGGTCCTGCCCATATTGGAGTGAAGCATTCTGGTTAAACTCTGCCTGCATGTTGATCAGGCCGCTAAGCAAATGCATCTCTCCCCCCCTCTCTCTCCAGCTCTCGTCCCCCTGCCCCCCGCCGCCTCCCCATGGTTTCATCCCTTATTCTGCAGACACGGACAGGGATAAATAGAGCGGTCTTATCTCTGCGGTGCGGATAAGGCTAAATAAAACACATTCTTCTTTGCTCCAGTCCGGAAAGATCCGGGTGGCTGTCATCACTCACACACGCGCCCCACACAAACACACACACACACACACACACAGTCTCACACTACATCTGATGCTTCACACTCCTTTATCACTGTAATGACCTGAACACACGGATGGTGTATATAATGCTGTGTTACAGATTATATAATGAGATGTGTGATAATCAGTCAGTCAGAGCGACAGCTGATTCTGATCCGTTATACTGTGTATGTATGTATGTATGTGTGTGTAAGTGTGTGTGTGTGTGTGTGTGTGTGTGTGTGTGTGTGTGTGTGTGTGTGTGTGTGTGTACATTCTCAGCTCCAGTCTCCTGTGTGTAGTAGTTCAGTTTGTATGTTTGTGTCTGTCTGCAGTGTGCATGCAGGGAGTTAGTTCATGTTGTGTGTGTGTGTATATGTACACATGCAAGTGTGTGTGTGTGTGTGAATATGACCATCGATTTGTTGCTGTTTGGCTGAGTTGCAGTATATGGGACATCTCATGCTGTGCTGCTGTCGGCCTAATGAAGTCTCCTGCTTCACTGCAGAAAAATGAGCCATATAGAAATAGAGACGGAAAGGGAACGCCCCTTAAATGCACTACATGGACAAAAGTATTGGGACACCTACACATTACATCTACAGGAGCTTTTGTGACACTCCATTTTAAATCCATAGGCATTAATATGGAGTTGCCCCCCCTATGCAGCTCTAACAGCAGGTGTGATGCTCTGCAGTTCAGAGACTTCTTTGCACTATGCTCTGAGCTCAGCACTCGGCCCTGACTCCGCTCTGTAGCTTTACATGGTCTGACACTTCATGGCATCAACTTCATGGCATCATCAACTCACAGCTGATGGTGGAATATGTAAGAGGGATGTAATTTCACCAGCTCACTTGTTATTGTTGCAGCGGTGGCTCCTGTTACAGAACCATGCTGGTGATCAATGAGCTTTTCTTTCTCTAATGCGTGGAAAGGCAGACTGCAGGGCTAGGGGATTGAATTTATACATCAGTGGCAATGGGACTGAATGAAAGACTTGAATGCAGTGATTAAGGTGTGTCCAAATACTTTTGTACATACAGCCTATGCTTATTATAATATAATGTTTCTCATTAAAGGGGGTTCCACTGGAGAAACGGACCCACTCAGATTTCTTTAGATTTCTATAGTGGTGGTGAATGGAGCCAGGGTCGTCCTTTTGTGTTTCCAAAATGGCTACTTTACAGGAGATGGAAAAAACCTTCTTAATTTTCAATGGAAGCCAATGTAAAAAGGTTTTATTACAGGTCATTTTTGAGCGTTTCTATTGGTCCGTTCATCGTGAAATATTGATAAAATATAAAGAACAATTGTCAGATTCAAATTATGTCAAAAAGTCAAAATGGGCACATTTTGAGAAACAACAATATGTAATATTGAATGCTGATTTGAATATTATTTATTTCTTCAATCACAACACCCTACATGTACAACTCCACCATAATGGCTATGGTGTTTTGGGGCAAAGTTTTATTGTACAATTATTGTACAACAATGTCTCAGTCATGAGTCAGCATTTCATAACCATTTGTTGTAATAACTTTCTGTGAGGGAGCTTTTAGAAGCAATAAACTCTTCCATTTACCACCACTGTGAGCAAATCGGACCTGGCAGGTTTTTATTTATTTATTTTTTTAACAGAGCTTTTTATACCAAACCACTTGAATGGCTGTTTACATCCTAACCATTTATTTGTTTTATAAGTACATTTAAAAACACTAGGTGAAATTGCCCTTTAAGAGGTTGTTGTAAGAGCATTATTAGAATAATTAGATTTTCTCCTATGTATTTTTACCTGTGTTAAATTCATTTTGACCACATTACAGAACTTGGTAACACATTAACACGTCTCCGACAACCGGCGACCGCCTTTTTAGGAACTTCTGCAGGTGTGGCATTCGCTGGGCAGCTGAAAGTTGTGACAGTTGTGCTCTCTCTGACTCTGGCTGCTGATGGCAAAGCTGCATGGCTAGGGATGCAAACTCGCGATCCATGGGCCATAGTCACAGCAAAATAGACCACTCAGCCACTCAAAGCCCCTGAATATTTTTGTTT
The DNA here is from genome assembly GCF_030463535.1 of Salminus brasiliensis. Classification (NCBI taxonomy): domain Eukaryota; kingdom Metazoa; phylum Chordata; class Actinopteri; order Characiformes; family Bryconidae; genus Salminus; species Salminus brasiliensis. The sequence continues at coordinate 9,168,027 of NC_132899.1, read as the reverse complement.
TAGGCACATTTTTATGCTAAACCAGGTCATTAATAGTGGAGGGTTACATGCTGGGAGTTGTAAGGCAAAATAGTTTCTAACGTAAACTTAAAAAAAATTTTTTTTTTAGATTTAGCACTAATTTTACCATCATCAGTATTATGTATGAAACCCAGAAGACGTGTGTAAGTTCACAGGTGGGTTTTGGATATTAAATAAAATGGTTACAGGGTTTTTCTATCAACACCAAGTGTCTCTATATTGAACCATGTCACAACAGACTCTGAATTTTAAACTTTGCGAAAGGTGTCCACAAACTTTTGACAGACCACATTAGAAAAGATCCGACCAGGGGTGTGTGTGTGTGTGTATACATGCAGGTGTGCTCTCAGATTCCGTGATTTGTGTGTATGTGTGTGTGTGTTTGTGTGCATGTGTGTTTACCAAAGCCCTTCCCGTCAGACCCCCTCCGTCTGAACAGAGGTGGAAACTCTGCGTGTTTGATTCTTTGAAGTGTGTCTGGCTTTGAAGCTGACCTTTCAGTTCTAAGTGAAGAGGCTTGTCCACTCAAACACAAACACACACACACACATACACACACAGCGAACTCAACACTGACCTTTTCTGAGAACAAGATGAGTGAGATGATCGTCTCCGAATCGGCGCCACAGCACAGCTTCCTTCCAACACACTACTCTAAAACGTCCAGGCTGAGGTGGTCAGTTCACACCTATTTAACCCTGACACAAAACGTTGGCTTTCCATGTCATTTAATCTGCCCTTCTCCTTCAGTTCTGTGATTTCTCAGCACTTTTTTTTGCTTTTGTTTGACATCCCTGATGAAAAATTCAGCTCAGGACTGGCTTCTGGTCTAAGAGGGCCCTTGATGGTCAAGGTGGTTGAAGCGATGGTCATCCAGGTAAAAAAACATACTTACAGGTTGACACATGCTGGCTGACTAGCTTTGCTCTGGACCAGCATAGCATATGTTCAGCTGGTCTATCGGTATGACCTTACTGACTAATCTGGTCACCAAGATGGTCAAACTGGTTGGACAAGCTGGTCACCCATCTTTACCAAACTTCTTGACCAGAAGGTCATACTGGTAGATCAGCTAAACATATGCTATGCTGGTCTAAAGCAATGCTAGTCAACCAGTATGTGTAAACCAGTATGTTTTTACCTGGATGACACATGCTGGATAGTTAAGGGTTCAAATACGATGCTGTGTATCGTTGCTAGTTGTGGTGTTCTAAGAGGGTCCTTGATGGTCAAGATGGTTGAAGAGGTGGTCATCCAGGTAAAAACATACTGGTTGACTAGCATTGCTCTGGACCAGCATAGCATATGTTTAGCTGTATGACCTTCTGGTCAAGAAGTTTGGTAAAGATGGGTGACATGTTTGGTCGAGCTGGGCATGCTGTTTGACCAGCATGTTCATGATGGTCATGCTGGTGGATTAGCGTGGTCAGACTGCTCATGCTTCTCAACCAGTGTGGTTATACTGGTCATGCCGTTTGACCAGCATGACCATCATGAACATGCTGGTCAAGCTAGCACTTATTGAGCAAGGTTTTTAACCAAACCTGCCTGAGAACAGTTTGAATGAATGAATGTCCCACTGTTCAGCCCTGCGTTCACTCCACTTCAGTTTAACATGCTAAAAAGGACATGATAAACTGAATGGACTGGATATGGGTGTATTTAGGAAAGGGCAGTAGCCTCAGCCATTGATTACAACGTGACAATAACGAACACGGAAGTGTGTTAATGGTCTATGATGGTCTATACAAGTACATTCTCCTACTGTGTCAGACAAATGCCATAAATATAATATAATATACATATACTCTACATTAAGGACATTTCTGTTGTCCCTCTTATGGGTCATTTAAACTGCACAAAGGGCCACTTATTATGTTGATCTTGAATACCTACTCCCTCACTGATTTTGTTTGATTTGTTTTTAGCAGCAAATGGTCTCTCAGACACAAGGGTGAACATGAAGCAATTAGTGCCCCCTCCACCCCTTCACTGTAGAGGAATAATATATAATCCCAGCTCTCCACCCTGTTACTTTCCCTTCTGTGCGTGTGTGTGTGTGTGTGATTTCGATTAGTGGTGCGTGCCGCGCTCCTTGCCTTCTGTCGTTCATTTTGGCCGCGAGTCCTGATTGCCCAATCCGTCATCCTTCGCCTTGTCCCAGACACGACAGGTTAGCCAACGTGTGACATGTTAGCATTGTTAGGGCCCGACTGTGTAAAGATGGCCATTAGTCAATCCTGCTGTCTGCCTAAGGAACAGTCTGAATGTGTAGAGCTTATAAAGGTCCTGAGCGGCGTTTGCTGAACATGACTGGCTAGGAGAGACACTGACCAGCATTTTTCCTTCATTGGTGAATCTAAAAGGTCACTTCCTTTTCAGAGATAAGGATAAAAGACAGGTTTAGCTATTCCACAAAGGTGTCTTTATCTTAGTCCTGAGACATAGACTACTGAGAATGTGGTGTCCTTTTATAGTCTACAGCATGACCAAATAAGGAGCGTTGGGTCTCAGCTGGGTTTTCCTATGGCACAGGAAGTACGAGTTCTTTTAAAGAATAGTTTGGCAGATGAACATGATTTATTACTGACCCCAGATGCAGTCGATTAGTCAGGACATGTTTGATATTGCAAATCTGACTCGGTCATGCAGATTTCTCCTTTTCAACATCCAGAAAATTCGACCCTTCCTCTCTAGAGAGGCCACCCAGGTGCTTGTTCAGTCTCTTGTCCTTTCAAGACTGCAACTTCCTTTGGCCTATAGTGTTTTTTTTCATCCATCCATTTGCGTATTTTGAGAATGCACAAAAAACCCTGAAAGAAGGCCAAAAAAACCCCATAGAAACCCCAATATCACCAAAGATTTTTACGCTTGGACCAAGTGGAAAAGTTAGAATATCGCTAAAGCCAAAATGTGAAAATTTGTAATTTGTAAGTCACATGATACTCTTATTAGTTGGCACGGGTGGCCAGTGACTGGAGAAACGACTGGCCTTAGACATGGTCCGATCATGACGCGTCGCTTTTTCTAGGTTGCTCCAGACATTCTGAAATGCTGAATCCAAAGCTGGTCTGAAAAATGGCTCTCCCAGAGCCGTCTGGAGCGTCTCTTTGCTATCCCAGATGTATGCTGGACGTTTCAGCCTCATTAGGTGGGCCACTGCTCGTCCTGCCTGTTGTCTCTGAACTGCAACCAATAACACAGCCATGAAAATGGCTGTAAAGATGATTCTGCTAAAAGCAAAGACCAAGTTAAATTTCTCCATTTAGCTTGTTCCGATGCCTCTCCTGCTCACAGTAGCCTATGTCAGGTTCTTCGAGTAGCTGTAGTGGTTGGAAGCTCAACGTATTTCCCATTTCTTTCAGCTGAAATTGCGTAATTGTGCATAACGTTGGGAAACGTTTGAATGGGAACATGGCTTGTGTGTATTTTTGTCTCTCTTTTTTTCTGAGGTGCATCCAGTCCAAGTTGCAGAGCATCTGGTGACAGTTGGTAAAGGCGAAAGAACTTCTCAAATGTCCCCTCAGCCCCCCTGGAACCACTGTCCCTGCTACGGATGTGAAATGTTTTCCTGTTAAACTTGAAAAAAGGTCCACCCTGCAGACATTTAGATGCCGTTGTTACCTTCTGCAGGTGCTTCTCTCTGCTGCAGATGAATAAAATTCATTTATGGAGCTTTTTACGATTGTAACAGAACTGGATTTGCCTCCTAATGTCCAGTGGACACCATTAACAGGGTTTCCTCTAAGCAGCGATACAAGACATGAAATACAGTGAAACTAGACTGCAAAACAAGCTTTGTAGACTATTTATTAAGCTCCGTTTATACATACGGCCTCTTTCCCTCACTGTGAACTGGCTGCTTTTGAGCTGAAGGATACGAGCTGTACAGGGCTAGCATAGTAATGTTAGCTGAGGTAACCTGGCCTTAGCATTAGTTTGTATTAGAAGGCTGTCTGATGTTCTCTGTGTAAATTGAGGTCACGTGTGATCTACTGTGGCTTTCTGTGATATCCATATGGCTTTATTTTAATGTCAAAATGCTGTGTGGTGCATTGTGGCGTGCCGAAGACTTGAAAAGTGGTCTGGATCATGAAGTTCTGCATGCCTTGGCACGAGGGCGACAGGCTTTACCTCTCTATTTGTCGGGTGTGTAGAGACTCCACATCTCCACTTCCTTTATCCATCATTTGCAGTGGGCTTGTGATGTGCAAATTCTTAAGCAGAGACGGCAATACCTTTGTAGCAAAATATATGTAGCAGAAACGCTAATTAACATCTTATTTTTGTGAAAGAGCTCAAATATGAATTCATTTAATCATTTATTCATTCATTAACCCAGTCAATCAGTCAATCATAGGTGTAAATGAAGAGTAACGGAACAGTAGTACTGGTGTAAATTGACTTTACGAAGTGCAACATCTGTGGTGACCTACTCTGTGCTAGCTCCTCTGTTGTTGTGCTATTCAGCGTTTGAAGTGTTTGAAGCTGCGAAGGTCAGTGTGTAGCGCAAGGGAGGCCAGATCAATAAAACATTGATTGATTGATTACACCGCATGTGGTGGGATGGACACAAAAACAAACACACCAACACCTCTGTCTGGAGGAGCTGCTCTCTTTTCGGTGTCCTTGTTTTCCGTTGTCCACAAACAGAAGTATAGACATGTCGGGTCGTGCCTGTTTACTCGGTATTGGCAGATCCTTGGTTCCTTCCATTGGGAAGTAAATGATGACAGAACTGCTACCATTAGACTTGTAATTAATCAGCGTCTGTTTCTTCCCTCCCTCTGCCTTGAACCTCTCTGTTCCTCTCATTTGCAACTCTCGCTTCCCTGTGTCTTGTTTTCTATACTGCTGCTGTTGTATCAGGCGTGTTGGAGAAGAGTTTCCAAAGCCCTGTCCCAGAGGGCAGTGGCTGTGTCATTTACCGTTTACCAATTTCCAACACACCTGATTCAGCTCGTCAGCTTGTGATTGTAGGGTTGTGTCTCTGGGATGAATGTGCAAAAGTCTAGTGTCCAAATCCAAGTCTGCTCTCCATGCTGGGGTGCAAATCTAAGTTAAGTCTGGAGTCTCTGGAGTGTGAATCTAAGTCAAGTCTCTGGGTGTGAATCTGAGTCAAGTCTGGGATCTCTGGAGTGCAAACTCAAGTCAAGTTCCTGAGTGCAAGTCTGTGGGTGCAAATACAAGTTAAGTCTCGAGTTTCGGAAGTGTGAAGCTGAGTCTGGTCTTGAGTCTCTGGGGTGTGAATCCAAGTGGGGTCTCAAGTGTCTCGGTGTGAATACGTGCCGAGTCTTGAGTCTGTGGGTGCACACCTGAGTCAATTCTCGACTCTCTGTGGTGCAAATCCAAGTCAAGGTACTGAGTTTGAATCAAAGCTGAGTCTCTGGGTGCGAATTTGAGTAAGTCCCTGGAGTGTAAATCCACATTGAGTCTCTGGAATGAGAATCCAAGTCAAGGTTCCAAGTGCAAACCCAAGTCCAGTCTCTGGGGTCAAATCCAAGACAAGTTTGTGGGTGCAGGTCCAGATTAAGTGCCGAGTCTCTGGAGTATGAATCTGAGTGAAGTCTCAAGTCTCTGGGTGCGAATCTGAGTCAAGTCTGGGGTGTCTGGAGTGCAAACTCAAGTCGAGGTCCTGAGTGCAAATCAAAGTCAAGTCTTTGGGTGCAAATCCAAGTTAAATTTCGAGCTTCTGAGTCTGGTCTTGAGTCTCTGGGGTGTGAATCCGAGTTGGGTCTCAAGTGTCTCGGTGTGAATACGAGTCAAGTCTTAAGTCTGTGGGTGCAGACCTGAGTCAAGTCTTGACTCTCTGTGGTGCAAATCCAAGTCAAGGTACTGAGTTTGAATCAAAGCTGAGTCTCTGGGTGCGAATTCGAGCAAGTCTTGAGTCACTGGAGTGTAAATCCACATTGAGTCTCAAGTCTCTGGGGTGCAGATCCGAGTCAAGTCTCTGGAGAGCAAAAAAGTCAAGTCTCGAGGCTCTGGGTAAAAATCCAAGTTGAGGTTCTGAGTGCCAAATCATGCATCTCTGGGTGCAAATTTGAGTTAAGTCTGAACTTCAGTCTCTGGAGTTCAGTGTCAAGTTGAGTCTTCATCTCTGGCTGTGGGTCTGAGTCCAGTCTGTAGTCTGACGCTGCTGTTTTATTTGTTTCCAGTTTTAAGGTGCAGTATTTAATCAGCCTGAGTCACCGAGTCACCAGCCTCTGACAGCCCTGCTAAAGAACAAAACAGCATAAACCAGCCAGTCTGAGCCAGTATGCTGATTAACCATTACACCAGCACCAGTCCAGCATAAACCAGCATGAAACAGCTCGGACAGGCATGGAATTTTGTTTTTTCAGCATAGGCTCAGCTGCTGTTGATGAAAAATCTGATTTTATCCTAAGCCCAAGTGTAGTATCAGGATCAGCCAGGAACTGTTTGGTGTTTGTGTCAGAATGTTTATCTAAATTTTGCAGTGATGGAGGGTGAGCTAGCCGGTGCAGCAGTAGATGGTGATGACTCACAGGCTTCTAAGAGATGTTTTATCTCCTCAGTGGGTGATGTACCAAGATGTCAGTTTGTCAAAATAACTCTGAGGACACACATATCTGTTTTTGTTTGTAGCTGGAGTGTTTAGCTTGGTTACAACTAAGTTACTGCTTTTTTCAATCACATCAGTAACAGTCCTCAACGAAGCATCCACACTCATGTCGAAGCGCGACAAACTTACTTTCTGATAAATAGATGCAGTGTTGCAGTCCTGTTAAAATGTAACAGTGTTTAATCATACTGAGAAGTGTGTAAATAGTGCATTTGGTTTATTAAAATACTGGAAAAGTTAACCAAATTCCTAAATACCCACCCACATTTAGACCCTGTTCACACCTGACTAGATCTGGATTGTATCCTGATAAGATTTTAGACACTGGTTAGTCAAATGTGTCTGAAATCAGATTTCTGTATGAGACTGAATATGCAAATTTGCTATTTGTGCTGCAATTAAAATCAAACCATATTTATTGTCCCATCAAATTAACACAGGTGTAAAGATGTGTGAAAAATGTAGTAAAAAAACACAAATATGTACAAAATAAGTACCTAAACTATACATACTCTACATATACACTATATACTCAATATAAACACTATACATACTCTATAAATACACTATATACTCAATATTAACACTATACATACTCTATAAATAAACTATATACTCAATATTAACACTATACATACTCTATAAATAAACTATATACTTAATATTAACACTATACATACTCTATAAATACTCTATATATACTCAATATATACATTATAAATACTCTGCATAAACACTATATACTCAATATATACACTATACATACTCTAGATGTACACTATATACTCAATATATACACTATACATACTCTGTATATACACACACACTGTACACACTATATATACACTATAAATACTCTATATGTACTCTATACACACAATACACACACTATAAATACTCTCTATATATATACTCTATACATGCTCTATATAAACCCTATTCACACACACTATACATACTATATATACATACTCTCTGTATACACTATACACACACTGTACATACTCTGAATATATACTTTACATACACTAAACGTACTATGTACAGTATATACTCTATATATACACTATACATACTCTATACAATATACACACACTGTACATACTCTGAATATACACTTTACACACACTAAACATACTCTGAATATACATTATACATACTCTATACAATATACATACTCTATATATATATACATTATTGCCCTGTTTAAAATGTACACCTTATTATATAATCTGTGAAGTGCTTCGATTTGGATATTTGACAGATTTAAATGTGAATTCAAGTGTAATATGAGTGGGGTGGGCCTTTGGGTGGGTGCAATGTGACTGAGCAGAGGCTGCAGTCTCAGTAAGTAAGTGGATGGTGCAGAGTGCGTTCGTATGGGGTGGAGGTATAATGAGATATCTTATGTGGTGAGACCAGTGAGATTTGTGACACTCAGAGTGGTTTGAGTGATGTTTATCTACACCAGAGAGTCCCATTGTATTGGCAGTTCTTCTCTACATGGACTAGACAAGCTGTGCCTGTCTGTACATTTGTGTCAGCAAAGTGGGCAACGTAGTAGCCAGGTATCTAAGCAGCTGAATGCATTGATTAGAAGGGGTGTCCACAAACATCTGGACATACCTCCACTATGCCATTGTAAAGTCTTAAATGGTGTACATGGTCTAAATGGTGTAATGCTGAATGCTCCAGCGAGTTAATACGGGAACATAAGGCCCATTTTCAGGCACTCATTGAAAGTAGATTGACGATGTGTGGAACCGGACACTACTGTATCATATCAAATAAAAAAAAAAAGGGATAAACGACACCTCCGGTATTTACATAGCAAAGGAACAATCAGAACCATACTGTTAGATGCAACTGAACGTGTAGGGGGTTTGAAGAAGGAGGAGATCATTACTGAGGAGATCATTATACCCTTGCTTTGTTCCTCGTCTAGGCTCTCATTGTCAGTCCACCCTGATCCCTCCTTCACCCTTTCCCTGCTCACCTCCCTACTAAACCCTTCATCCCCGGGTTTCTTTCTGCTAGTCACGTCTCTCTCTCTGGTCTTATTTTCTCGCTCTCTGCGTTCTCTCCATCACTGCAGCTCCTCTCTCTCTCCTTCTCAGACTCTCTCTCTCTCTCTCTCTCTCTCTCTCTCTCGCTGCAGTGTTATGTAATCTGATTGATCTTTAGGGAGTGCTGTGGTGTGCTGACAAAAGCTGGGAGGAGATATGGAGGCTAGCTCTCTTGCCTTCGTCTGCCTCTAGCTTGCCCTGCTCAATTCAACAGGCTTTATGACCATATTGAGTTCGCTTGTTGCCAAAGCATCATCGAAATGAGGTGCTAGTCATGAATTATGGATTTGAGACACAGTGGAACGTTCTCCAGCAGAAATCATTGGTCGAGTGTGAGCATGTTGTGTGTGTGTGCATTTTCCGTGCTAGTTCACCAAGGTGACTCTTTGTAAAACCTGCTGACTTTGTAGGAATTCACGTTGGCTTTTGTTGTTTTTAAATGAAGCCGAAATCTAAAGTCCTCTGTCTGAACGTGAGAACGTCTCTTTACTGGAGAGGTCTGTTTTGTTCATTTCTGTAAGAGAACAGATGTTATCCCTCACTTCGCAGACATTCTCGAGCTTCTTCTTATTTCTCATCATTTCTTTGTTTTTGTAGGCGAATAAGAATCAGTCTGTTTTAGTTCGGCTAAGTTCTGTGCTCATGTTTGTTTTACATTTCTTGGCATGATGCAATACGTACATTTCTGTACATTTTCGAAACTTTTTCCTAGAGTTTCACACAATTTCTACGTTTCTAAATAATTACAACAGTTTTTTGCATGATTTCTACAATTCTATAGAATTGTTCAGAAGTTCAAAAAGTACAATTCCATAAAATGTCAAGTTCTAAATTTCTACTAAATTGTAACATTTCTTAATGCATAATTTTAACCATTCTTGGTGCATACTTTTTTGTAATTCTACTTAATTACAGCTGTTCTTAGTGCATCATTTCTACACTTCTACAGAATTGCAACATTTCTTCATGCATCATTTCTACAATTTCGCATAATTTAATCATTTTGTGATGCATGCAATTCTACAATTTCAACTTTCTTAGTGCGTAATTTCTATAATTCTGCTAATGTTTAGTATTTCCTCCTGCATGTTTGCTTCAATTGCACATCATTTTAACATTTCATGTTGCATTATTTCTAAAGTTCAGCATCATTTCAACACTTCTTTTTGTAGTTTTGTAAACTGGCTACATATTTCAATAAATTACAACACATTTTTACAAACGTTTTTGGCAAAAAAAAAGCTTGAGGTACTATATTTGTTTAAATGATTAATGTCATTTGTTGCGCGTCATTCCTACAATTCACCATCATTTTAATATTTCATGGTACATTATTTCTACATCATTTCCACACTTCCAGATAAGTTCAACAGTTCTTGTGGAAGTTTTGTATTTCTATAATTACTATACATTTCAACATTTCTTGTTTTGTACAATATCTGCATATTTACATTATTTCTCCATTTCTTGAAACAGTTTCTACTTGATACAATTCAAAGTTGTTTTCTCTTTTCAGTTGTTTTCTCTATTTAACTGAATGTACTTGATTGTACACTATTCCTCATGTTCTGCATGTGCCACCCCCCCTGTAATCATTCCTCATTGGGGAAGGGGTGGATATCAGAGGCAGCACTGCTAATCACAAACACACAGTCACACTCACACACACCTTCGATTCAGCACTTTTGTGTTCTTGGCTCTCTAGCATGTTCTATGTAGACTATGTGCACTCGCTTCACTGCTTACATACGTGATGCAAGAGACATGCGTCATTATGCCTCTGTGAGTCCGGTGTTCTCGTGCGGTGATACTGCTGGAGGCGATCGTCCACACTCGCAAAAGGATTACTGGACTCAAGCGGGATTAGGCTGTGTTGCGACAACTTATTTCACTAATTGCTCTTTCCAAATGCCCTCGCGTCCTCTACAGCCTATTATTCCGGACCAGCCAAGCATTGTTTCTCAAAGTACTGACAATGCCACTAAAGACAGAACTGCTCCTCTGTGTATGCATGTGTGTGTATGTGTGTGTGTGTGTGTGTGTGTGTTATGTGGGTGGGTATATATATGTGTGTGTGTGTGTGTGTGTGTGTATGGGTGCAGTAAGCCTGTTATATTTTCTCGACCTGATTTCACGTCTCACTGTAAAGTTTTTCTCTTCCAAACAAGGACAGTAAGAAGAAGAACTTTTCGTGGTCGTTCATAACGTCTCGACCCCCAAACGTCAGGTTCAGCCTACATTCAGCAGTGGGACAGCTTGAGTAATAGAGGCTGGCCGGGCTTTGTACTTTGCTGCTGTATCCACATCTATTTTTAGTGGACCTACCACCAAACCCAGCTTTCTGTGGCCTTCAAACAGCCTCCAGAGATGCACACGCCTGTGCACGTGGCTATACACCTGTCCTTTGATTTAGGTTGGTTCTGATTCAGGTTAGCCTGAGATAGCTGATGGAGTGGAGCTGTGGATGAACGCCTCTGCAGCACTTTCTCTGCCCACCTCCAGTGCTGTGAAGAGCATTGATGAGTTCCTGAACTAAACACAACTCAGAATAGTGGCGCTGTGTCAGTAGTTTCAGGTCTTTAAAGAGATAGTTTGGCGATGAGTGATCTCTCACTGGGGCTACTATGCTAACAGTTATTGGGAGTAGGCCTGTCCCGATAATCAATGTAAAAAGGTAAAGGGGCACGTATTTGTGAAATGAAAATAACCCATCTGTGGTAGTGAACACACACACACACACACACAAACTAGTGAACTAGGGGCAGTGAGTACACACACACCCAGAGTGGTGGGCAGCCAACTCCAGTGCCCGGGGAGCAGAGAGGGTAAAGGGCCTCGCTCAAGGGCTCAACAGTGGCAGCTTGCAGAGCCCGGGAATCGAACCCACAACCCTGTTAACAATAGTCCCTGCTCTCTAACCGCTGAGCCACCACAGACTATTTCGATGTCAGCAAAAATTGTTGAGGATTTGTTTATATATTGTGTGTCAATAAAGTCAATAAAATCATTTGCTAGTGTGGACCTGAAGTACAATGGCATGGTGGAGGTTTTTTGGCTTGGAGTCAGGGATGGGTTTCCTGTGGTCAGCACATAAAGCTGGGGCCCCCGTTGGTGTGGTGAGTGATGGAAGAAAAGAAGGAGCTGGGAAGGAGGTGGATGCGACACATGGTTGGACACATGGTTGGACCCTAAATGAAGTTCAGGCCTAAATGTGAGGTTATACTAAACTGACGGAACTGCTGTCACACTGCTGTCTACAAACCCAGACTAATGTACACATCACATGTTTTTAGCTAGAGAGCCTACTTTGGGTGACTTGGTGGCATATGGTGTCAGAAGCCTTAGCTTGTAGTGGAAACTAGTGGAATACATTGCATAGGAGGATACTTTACATATATAAGAGCATGGCTGGGCAGTTTATTAATAAAATCATAATCATATATCATGGTGTAGCTGCATGGACACATACACACTGTCACAGTCCTACAAATTAGGCCTACTTCTAACCTCCAAGCCACGGCATCCTAACTACAGTAATGAACTATGATGATCAACACACAGCATGCGTATATATAGTACCAGTCAAAGGTTTGGACACACCTAGTTAAATGTGTGCTCATCATCATAGTTCATTACCGTAGTTAGGATGCCGTGGCTGGGAAGATAGAAGTAGGCCTAAGTTGTAGGACTGTAACAGTGTGTATGTGTGAGGGTGGAAATACCTCCCAAACCATGCAGCTACAGTATGATAATGTACATTAATACAGATACATTTATTTATTAAGCCAGACCAGTAAACTTAATTAAATTACATTAATTACATTCATTAAGCCTTAATAGCCTATATGACCCAATCTTCTTCTTTCAGTTTTCAGTGGGGGTCCCCCCAACCCCAAACAATATTCTAACTACAGTCGATCCCTGTGTGTCCCCACCTTTTTTTTTTAAATCTATTAACACTTTGCTCACTGTGTGTGCTCATGTACTCCACCTCCTCCACCCGTCCAGTCTGCAACATGGAAGCAACATGGACGAGGACTCAAAACACAGAGCAAACATCAAACTCCAGCAGCTCATATACTCGTTCATTAAGTGTGGTCGATGTAAAATCTTCCATTTATCAGGATATTGATTTGAGGTCACTACTTTGGCGTAAAAACGATCACTTTAATGGAGAAGTGTGTCAGACTGGTCCTTTCCCAGAGAGCAGCTGCTTCAGAGAGATGAGATGATCAAAAGCAGCCAGGCTATTGGAATCGTACATGCCCATTTTCTACCTTCGGCCTTATGAGTGCTTTTCACCGTGTGTCTATCTCTCGTTCTCCTTCTCTATCTCCATCTCTCTCTCTCTCTCTCTCTCTCTCTCTCTCTCTCTCTCTCTGGCCTCTAGCCTTTTTTGGGAGATCCCAGTATTTTCCATGCTGTTGGATAACACTTTTGGCTCTCTTCTTCATAGATTACATAATATCAAAGTGTGCTCTCTCTCTCTCCCTCCCCCTCTCTCTCTCTCTCTCTCACTCTCTCTCTCTCCCTATGCCGTGGTTTAAGAGTGTTCGAGCCCTACACCCACATCACAAGCAGCAAGTGCACCCATCATTCTGCCGTTTAGGCCTGAGAGGCTCGTACAGTGTACGGGATGAGCTGAGCTAGCTCTAGCTGATGCTGGGCTGAGTGGGTAGAAGTGCTGCTGAACTGGTGCTTTTTGTTCCCTAAATCATAGTTCCAATCCAAACATCATCAGCAACAGTTGACTTATCCATGCTCCTCCCACAAATGATGCTGGCTTGAGCAAGCTTTACAGAACATTGGCAGAAATCTCATTCAACCAAGTGAGAAACGGCAGCTCACAACTCAGCATCTCACATCCTGTTCCTTTACTATTGGAAGGCTACTAGCTTTTAAGGTTGCTTACTCTTTAAGGTTATAGGGGAGCAGAACTCAATGAAATGTGTGGTCAAATGAGACACAGGCTTTTTAGGTAGTTAAACAAATTCAGATAGGACATGCTTTTGCTGATCTTCTCAGTCTCAGCTGTAAATGTTGATGGTAATCAGTAGGGATGTCCAGATCAGGACATTTTGACCCCATCAATCCGATCCGAGTCTCTTAATGCGAGAGAGTGTCAACCGATACCAATCTGATCTTTGTGTTTGTGTAAATACCACAGTCACACAGCTTAGATCAGATGAGCTGCTGATTAATACGACTCTCCTCCCTGACCAATCAGCTCCCAGCTCCCAGCTCCCACTACACACACTGTAGTGGTCCACTGTCTGGACTGATATGTGTAGTTGTTGGTCTACTAGTTGTTGTGCAATGACTGGTTTATATTGGGTGAATGTGCTGTGATCTGTTTTTCTATAGTGTGTGGGTATTAGCATTAGCCTCCACTCAAAGTGCTCTAAATGTTTCTTAATGTATCTGCAGTGGATTTGGAAACATTGGCTTATTTCACAGTTTTTTTATTTCCCGGCAATTTTGTAGTAATTTCACAGAACTTACTGAACTGAAATGTTTGAATGGGACTCGGCTGGTGACAGCGGGACAGGCTGAAGCACAGCTTCCACACTGCAGGGTTAGTTTAACACACTGGTACAGATGATACAAAGATCTCCACAGTAAACAATGGGATAAGTCCATACTCCCATAAGCTTTAGTAGGTTTTTATGCACATATGAATTACTCTTCTTATGACGCTATCTAAAACACGCTATTTCAGTTTTACAGTGCTGATATTTGCTGAAAAAGCTAGGTATAAACACCCCCAAGGCGCTTTGTGATCAGATTCTGATCAGATCACTCAAACCACATTTGAAGGTGTTTGGAGGACGGACCTCGTCCACGTTTAATACAAGTTTAAGCAGAATGTGATATCTGTGCTCGGATTCCATAAGGCAAGAGGAAAAACGGCTGTTAATAAAAAGGTTAATACAAGTAATAATTTCTGGCTTCTATCTCTGCCTGTGTGTGTGTGTGTGTGTGCCTGTGCACACTCATGCTTATTTACCAGTAGATGACAGCAGTATTAGTTAGTATAAGAGCCGTTACAGGAATGTGAGAACCAGCTATTGTTCCACTGCGTTGCAGAGCCCCCACGGCTCCCTGTCTCCTAGAGCAGGACAGTTTTGATGGGAAACCATTGTTTACTGGAAGTAAAACAGAAGTGACCTATGTGTTGGTGCATCACATCTGGTCACACTTTTAACGACAAGTGTAAACAGACACACAACTCCATTGAATTTACTGTGGCTGTGTTCCAATTCTTCGGCATCCTTTGGCGGCTGCATTCGAATCCCGATTGCGTCACAGTGGCACGACTAGGCTGTGCCGCTTCGAAGGCTCGTCTTACGGCACGCAACAAAGGATCCAGCTAAGGATCTTTCTCCAGACAACATATCCTGAGGTGCATTGCGTGCCAGCTGCAGCCATCAAGGTTGCTAGGTGACAGGATCAGCGTTTCTTGACGACGCGGCAGTAGGGGCAGGAGCAGCGGTGCTGTGACACAAACAGGAAATCCACCGTAGAGCTGAGCGCCTCGTATCAGTTCGGCCTCCGTGGTCTAGGCAGCCTTCGAAGGCTACTTGGAGTGCACCGCGTCCTTCGAAGGATGCAGCCCCTGAAATGGGACCCAGCTTGTGTTTGTGTCATTGAACCAGACTTGCAGCAACTGCGACAACTAGCGCCTCAGTCTGTACACCCTGCTCCGCTTTGGCCGGAATTGTTTATAAACAGTAGATGCTGCCAAATATGATTTGTAATAGAGATGTGCAGCAGGTACTTGTGTGTGCCTGTGTGTGTGTGTTTATTAAAATGAGCGAGTTAGCCAGTTACATTGCCGCTGCAGCGAATAGAGTGTCTGCATTCACAAGTGCTGCATAATAGAGGGGAAGATCTGGGTACCAGCATACAGAATGTACAGATCCTGTAAAACTAACTCTCTCTCTCTCTCTCTCTCTCTCTCTCTCTCTATGACTACACTAGACATTGAAACATGATCCTTGTACACTGCCTGCAACGGCCCTAAACAAACAAAGTGTGTGTTTATGTTGACACAGTGCTCATGTATATGAGGTGGCAAACAGAGATATACGATCCATTTTACCATATTGATGGGAGAGGTAATGAGAGAAATACGTGTATGTGTGTATGTGTGTGTGTGTGTGTGTGTGTGTGTGTGTGTGTGTGTGTGTGTGTGTGTGTGTGTTCGGGTCATCAGTGCAGCTGATGAGAGAATTGTGGGTAGACCTACAGCACAGCTAGGCAAGACCAGAGAGAGACAGAATGGTTCCAATAAAGCCTTGTTAATGAAGAGTGTGTTTCAGAGGGGGAAGAGGAGTTTATAGGGGTTGGACTGAGGAAGGTCCAGTACAGCATAGTGTACAGATTTGCAATTAGAGGATTCTGAAAACAACCAATATTTTGCTCGTCCAATCTGATCTGATCTCAGTCTCTTAATGCGGAGTATCAGCCGATACTGATCTGATCCGATCTTTGTGTTTGTATAAATAATTCCCCCAGTTTAGATCAGATGAGCCACCGATTAATTCATTCTTTCAGTAAAAATTCCTTTATTGTCAGTATCAGTTTCTATAATCAGACATTTTGGACTGACTGATTTAGTTTAGTCAAGACTTCAAATCACTGTTTTATAGTGTTTAATATCTTATAATCCAGTCGGACTCTCCTCCCTGACCAATCAGCTCCCAGCTCCTTTACAACACTGGAGTCAGGTTACTTCCTCTGTGTGTGTGTATAGTGGTACACACTCTGGTCTGATATCTGTGGTTGTTGGTCTACTGGTGTGTAGTAACTGGTTTATAGTGGGTGAATGTGCTGTGTGTGTGATTGGGGTTTCTGTAGCGTGTGTGTGTGTATTAGCATTAATCGGTTCTGAATGGGTTCTTCAGTGCTGGTTTATAAACAGAGAAAAGCGAGCGAGCGGTGCTCCGGTTCTCCTGCTGGTAAAACAGAGCGTTTCAGTGAGAGTTTATAAAGGGTCCGTTATTATGGTCTGTTTTCACGTTCCACTGTAAAATAGCTTCACACTGCAGACTCTCAACTCTTTTATTTACCTTTTGAGAACATCTGCACTACTGCAGCTGGCTGGGCAATAAAGTCCGTTGATGGCGCCTTGAGGACAATAGATGGCGCTCTGACCGCCATGGTTAAAACAAAGATTCTGCATTAGGAACTGGATTTGGATTAAAATAGCTAATACCTGATCCATTGAAATATGCCTGGAATGGCCCCAATCCTGATCCACTAGATCGGATAGGAACATTTCTGTGAGGATTTGATTGCATTAAGAGTGTTAGTAGGGTCAGGATGTTGGATGATCCCCAGCTCCCCAACTCATCCCAAACCAATGGTATTGGAAGGAGCACCATCATTCCAGAGAACAACATTGAGACTGCTGCACAGATCAGTACTAGGGGGCTTCATACCCCTCTAGCCCTCATCTGACATTAGGTGCCAGTAGGTTCATGGTTATGTGCCCCAGAGTGTGTGTTTGCATTTGTACATCTTGGTGCAACTTAAAGTAGCTGAATGCATTCATTAGAAGGGGTGTCCAAAAACATTTGGACATATAGTGTATAAGAAATATTTTACATTTGGAGTGTCTACAAACCACTTGTTTACTGTAAGTGTATGGAGTATGGGTATGGAGGAGGACCTAGGCAGATGGACCCCAAAAAAATCCTACTTTGGACCTCCAAAACACTACAGTTGGCCCTGCATGCTTGCATATACGTCCGTGTGTACGTGTACGCTTAGTGTGTATTTCCATAAGCCATGAGTTGCATAAGCAGGTTGGTGTAGAGTGCTGATGCCTACGCTGCTCTATAAAGCAGATTGAGTGGAATCCACTGTTGAGAGCTGTAGTAGCTCCATGCTCTATACAGTGATGAAGAACAGTGAGGCCCACAAATAGCCCCGCTAGTGTGCTGCTGGCACTCAGTGTGAGCTTTAAGGCTGTAATTTAAGGTGGGCGTGCGCCTCTGCCTGACAGAGATGGTGATGTGTTGCCCAGCCAAGTAACACCGGCACAATCTAGTGCAACAGTGAATCTTTAACATAAAACATCCACAAGTAGAAGAAGTCTTATTAATGCAAATGCTGACTTACCATGACTACAGATTTTAACACTGATTTTACTGCATTAATATATTATCCACCCATCTACCCATCCACTCATTCATCCATCCACCCATGCATCTACTCATCCATCTGCCCATCCATCTATCCATCCACCCATCCACTTACTTACCCATTCACACACCCACACATCCACTCACCCATTCACTCATCCACCCATCCAACCATCCATCCATTCATTCATTCATTCATTCTTCCATCCATCCATCCATCCACCCATACATCTACTCATCCATCTGCCCATCCATCTATCCATCCATCCACCCATACATCTACTCATCCATCTGCCCATCCATCTATCCATCCACTTACTTACCCATTCACACACCCACACATCCATCCATCCATCCATCCACCCATTCATCTACTCATCCATCTGCCCACCCATCTATCATCCACTCATGTATCCATTCATCTATGCATCCACACACTCACCCATCCACCCATACATCTACTCATCCATCTGCCCATCCATCTATCCATCCACTTACTTACCCATTCACACACCCACACATCCATCCATCCATCCATCCATCCACCCATTCATCTACTCATCCATCTGCCCACCCATCTATCATCCACTCATGTATCCATTCATCTATGCATCCACACACTCACCCATCCACCCATCCATCCACTCATCCACTCACCCATTCACTCACCTACTCACACATCCACTTATCCATTCACTCACCTACTCACACATCCACTCATCCATTCACTCACCTATTCACACACCCACACATCCACTCACCCATTCAGTCACCCCCATCTAACCCATCCATCCGTTCATTCATTCTTCCATCCATCCAACCAACCATTCACTCACTCTCACATTCACACACCCATTCACTCACCCATCAGTCCATTCTTCCATCCATCCACCCATTCACCCATTCATCTACTCATCCATCTGTCCATTCATGCATGCATCCACCCACCCACCCAGCCACCCACAGATTAATCCATCCATCCATCCTTCCATACATCTAGTCGGCTCACAGTTCCCATATTGGTGCATCCCTCATTTATCTGCATCACTCATCTGTACACACTAAATAAAACACAGTTGGCTCTTCCTGATCGACTCCCACCCTGAAACAGTCTAGTGTGATCAACGGGCACTCTGGACTAAAAGCACGTCTCCGATTCTCAGCACTGTCGTCCTCGTCTAGTTAAGATTTTGACATTAATTAGCCTCTGATGCTCTGGAGTTCTTCCAGTCTGACTCACAGCTTTTTATCTGAAGTATGAGGACTCTTACAGCTCTCCCTGAAGAGTCACCGGCCTTTGCATTCCCATCTTATCCATTTTCTCCTTTTCTCCATTCCTTATTTCACTCTGGTTCTCTCTATTCCTGACCTTCAGCTTTTTTTTTTCCTCTGTCGGTCTCATTCTTCCTTCTTGCTCCCTGGAGGGATTGCAGGGGCCTTTAAGAAATTCCGAGTAGTTATTTAACGAAGGGCTTTCAGTCTCTCCTCCTTTCCTTTTCCTTCTCATGAGAGTTGAAATTCCACACGCTCACATCAGCACGCTGAGTGCTTTTTCCCCACCCATGGCTGAGAATGAGTTAAATGAATTAATGCTGCTGTTGCGCTGAAGAGTTGTCTGTGCAGCTGGACTATTGGAAACATCAGATCGTGATGGCCGAAACCGTTTCCCTCAATCGTGAACAATTAGTGTCTCATTGTTTGCCTTATCTTCAGTGGGTGAAGATAATCACACTGCTGATGCTTTTGTAAAACCGTTGTATTATCCTGATGGTGCTGTATAATACTGAGCTATTACACAGGCCGTGTTTTATATTACTGTGGTAATAATGATCTCTCTGTACTCAGATTATTAACCCTATCAAACCGAGCTTCTTTCCACCCTTCTAGCCACCATTTCGCTCTTGTCATCTCTGGTCTTTTAAATGGTTAAAATCTGCCCCGAAGTATGATGAGAGCTGTGTTGTCCATGTTGGTCAGTAAAATAGATCAGCATGTGGAACTAGTGGTGTCCGTGAGCTACCTCGTCTTCTATCACTGCATAAAAGGAGCTCTGTGCTGCCTTTATTGTTGGATGTGCTGTGATGAATTACAATTAGCACACAGCTGACATAGGTAAGCGTAAATTTGAGTTGCACCCATTGCTGACACAGATGTGCAAATACACACACATAGCTTGTCTAGTGTCTGAAGAGAAATACTGCCATACTGCCGGCATTTAGCTGTGGAGCAGTGGAACTGTGTTCTCTGCAATGATGGTTGGAGCTTCATCTAGTAGTTTTGGGATGAGTTATGGAGTCTGGGAAGAGGCGGGGCCTCACTAAAGCTCTTGTCACTGACTGCAATCAAAACCTCACATCAGTGCTGCGAAATCTTTTTCCATGGAGAGTAGAGACAGTTACTCTGCAAAAGCAGGATAAACTCTTTTTTTAATACCTTTGATGTCAGAAACTATGAATAAGCAGATGTCCCAATACTTTTGTCCACTGTTACCATAAAATGATTCTACTGTTGTTATTCGTCAATAAATTAGTCAGTGGCTTTTATATTGGAATCCTGTTCTTACTGATGATAATGCCAACACTGGAAAAAGTTTATAACTGCAAAGCAAGGGATTTCCTGGCATGCATTGTAGCCCAATACAGTTTAGCTATTCCCCTAAATCAGCAGAGCAGCACTTTCGCCCTCTTGTATCCCCCAGCATATCAGCCTGTACATCACACCTGTCCAGGAGCTCACTCCCAGCAAGGAAAACCCTTCATTTTTCACAAAGGGGTGCATCAAAAATAAGCAGGAGTCAGCCAATTTTCACGCCCTGCTGTATCAGGAGATCGCAGAGGAGTGACCAATAGCGACCGCTGCCTTTGTTGCAGGGTGTGTTAGTGCTTTGTCTAGTACTGTTCAGACCGTAGAAGTGGGTGCTGTATGTTCCTGTAATGTTCCTCTAAAGGCCACGTCATTTCACTGAACTACATGAATGCTTTTAAGGGTATCCTGCCTGGTAAAATGGTTCTGGTGTGATAATAAACCTCTTAGAACTTAGAAAAACCGTTCATTTTTGACCCATTAAGGCATGGACTCCACAAGACCGCTGAAGGTGTCATGTGGTATCTGGCGGCAAGAAGTCCTGTAAGTTGTGAGGTGAGGCCTCCATGGATTGCATCAGTAAGCCTTGGGCACCCATGACCCTTTGGCTGGGTCTCCAGTTGCCCTTCCTTAGAGCAGGTTAGAGCAGATAGGTTTTTACGACTATGTTCCAAAAAACCCCACAAGACCTGCCTGATGTTTTGTAGATGTTCTGACCCACAATTTGGCCTTTGTCAAAGTGGCTCAGATTCCCATCCTTGCCAATTTGTCCTGCTTCCAGGAAAAAACATGGTTTAATCAACCATATGGTTCTTTGGGTTCTTGTGATTCTGTACAGAAACATTGCCTTTACTAAACAAGGGCCTTGAAACAGACAGAAATCTCATAGCTCTACTTTTGGGCGAGCAAGCGTAATTCTCTCTCTTTCTCTCTCACTATCACACTCCCTCACCTGTCCAGTTGATAAAGAATTTGCCTGGCGGTGACTCTGCTGGTCACAGGCAGGCATGACTCACTAGTCACTGACACTTTAGCTTTGTCCACCATTTCTAGCCTTTTCTGCAAATCCTCTCTCCATTCTCCTCTCCTTCATTCTCTCCTCCTAGCTCTCTCTCTCTCGCACACACACTCTCTCTCTCCCCTGCCCTCTCTGCCCCCCACCTTTCGGCCTGGCCTGCCTTAAAATGCTTGCTCAGTGTTTTTCCTCATTAGTAAACATCTCTCTCTCCTCAGGCTAACACACACACACAGCCACCAGCGGCGTATTGATCTGTGATATCATCCACACGGAGAGTAATATTCATAATCAATAATAAATAAACAGATAGCTCTTTGGAGCTGAAGTACAGAAAGTGGACTGTGACCATGGGCGAGGTGTGAGGGGGGTCATTGCAGGACATGGGAACACTTTCTATTGGTGAGTTTTATGAATAACATTGATTGTTTTAGAGGTTTGGGTTTTTTACTGTTTTGACCCTGCAGGCTTTTGTCCGAGGAGCAGATTGAAGGACTCCTTGGTTAATGTCCATAAAGGTCAAATGAGTCCATGCCTGAGGGATTTTCTGTAAATAGAAATGTCATGCAGGGTTTAGGGAGGTGCAGTCTGACTCATTTTTTAATATTCAAGCATTTGTAAAAGGTAATACAGACACTCAGACATTCTGCAGACAGGGAGCATTTCCTGTGTGGAACAAGTCTACAGGGCCTCTTTAATACTGTAGCTAGTGTATGTACTTCTATGGTATGCATTTATAATATATACATATTACGTTGTTCTTTTTGGTCTGCTAAGCCATCCTGCAGTTTTGAATATATATCAACACCAAACCACCAAACCAGAATATTCTGAGGAATCAGTCTAATCAGGAACGGCGTACCAGTATCCAGATTTTAATTCCACAATTAGTTTCCCTACAGGATCTGTTTTATGGTAGAATTTCATTTTACAGGAATAAATTATGAAATCTCATGGGCAGACATTTGTCCACTCCCTTTGCGTTATCTTCAAGCTTACACAATAACATCACTCTAAAAACCCCCCTTGGGATACCATAGCTACCACCTAATGACCCCATAGCAACAACACAAAGGCAACCATTTGGTTTCTATTGGCTCGTGTAGAGTTCTGTTATTAGACGGTATTGCAGGAGTGGGTGGTATGGCAGAAATATGGGCCGGCTTTAAATCTGATGCTTGACATTGGGAATGGTGACGCTTGTGCTCATGCGCGGTTGCTCCAGATCCCCCCCTTTCTGTTCTGTTTCACAGCTTTTCAATGGAGATTATACAAACTGTGTCAGCAAGTAGCTGAATTCACTTATCAGAAGGGGTGTCTGCATACTTTTGGACTTATAATGCATAATTAGTCATAATATTTGGACTTTGGACTGATCAAATTCGGGTCACAATAAAATCTCAGAGACAGGATCTCAACTTCCAGAAACAGCTGACGAGTTGGTGTTTACCTCACAAATCATGGCATTTGAGTTGCTTATGATCGTGAACTAGCTTCTCTCACAGTGATATGCGTCCCCTCTCCTGAGTGGATGAGTGGATATCTGCTTATGGATCACTATTTCTCTTCATCCTGCCTCATTTCATTTGCAGCAGTGTGAATTTAAAGGAGGCCGCTGCAGATTTGTTGCTGCATGTCGCCCTGTCACTGGAACAGGTCTGTAATTATTGAGGCGGTGGTCCATTATTGATTTAATATTGCAATCTCTCAAATTTGTCAAATTATGGGGAGATGAAATGAATAATGTCTGGCCAGCTCTGACTGATACTGAGGAAGTCAATTTTAACGTAGTGTTAGGGTTAAATGGAGTTTGAACTTGGATTAGAACAAATTAAGACTAGTCTCTGACAAACTGAAAGGACAGGATTTCAATTTGCAGGCAGTAATATGTGTCAGAGAAGTCATGTGTTGTCCTTGAACAGCTTCTTGGTGCAGTTAAATGCTGTTTTTCTGTACAAATGAGTCTCTGGTCTTTATTCTTTGGTATGCTGATTCCCAGAGTGAGCGATGCAGTTAAATTAACATATAGAGAGTGTATGTGTATGTGTTTCTGTGTGTGTGTGAGTGGAAGCAAATTCAACATGGAGGACTCGGGATGAGAGATTGTTGCGCAGCTCCGTCCTTGGCAATGTCACAAAGATTTGATCTATTAAAGCAAATTTGCAATTCTGCAGATTGAATACAGTATTTCTGCAGTGTAATTACTGGAGCAGAGACACAGCTACACATAGTACACCCCCCTCCCGCCCCCCTCAGATCAGGCCTTTATACTGAAGTATACCAAGCTAACATGTCCATGTGGGGCCCGTATGAGTAGACCTGCTGGGAACCAGAAAGTTTTGTTCTCAGGTTTCATGTTGGCCCCACATATGGATGCCCACCAGGGTTAGTGATGAGACCAGGAGGGGTTAATCATGCCCAAAAAAGTCTCAGTACTGAAGGTCTAAAAAGATGTGGAGATGATTAAGATGCTCCTGCTGACAGGAGAAAGGTCCACCACCAAACAATGGTCTGGTCAAAAGTGACCCTGTGGTCACAAACTGACCACCAACAGGTCGGGTAGAAAGGGCAGCAGTTTGGAATTCTGCACCAATAAGCAAAGTGGCTTGTAAATGGTAGCAGAAGGTAGGGGTTTCTAATAAAATTGGCAGTGAGTGGAAACACAAGGTAGACCGTTTCTAGGAAAGTGGCCAGTAAGTGGAAGCACAAAGTAGACCGTTTCTAATAAAGTGTCCAGTGAGTGGAAGCACAAGGTAGACCGTTTCTAATAAAGTGTCCAGTGAGTGGAAGCTCAAGGTAGATCGTTTCTAATAAAGTGTCCAGTGAGTGGAAGCTCAAGGTAGATCGTTTCTAATAAAGTGTCCAGTGAGTGGAAGCACAAGGTAGACCGTTTCTAATAAAGTGTCCAGTGAGTGGAAGCACAAGGTAGACTGTTTCTAATAAAGTGTCCAGTGAGTGGAAGCACAAGGTAGGTTGATTATTCCTAACTGTATAAAGTGAAAGCACAAAGTAGAGGTTTCCAATAAAGTGGCCTTTGAGTGGAAGCACAAGGTCAGGGTTTCTAATAAAGTGGCCTTTGAGTGGAAGCACAAGGTAGACCGTTTCTAATAAAGTGGCCGCCAGTGAATGGAAGCTCAAGGTAGACCGTTTCCAATAAAGTGGCCTTTGAGTGGAAGCTCAAAGTAGACCGTTTCTAATAAAGTGGCCGGTGAAGGGAGGTAAAAGGTAGGCATTTCTAACAAAGTGGCCAGTGAGTGCAAGCCCAAGGTAGGTGTTTCTAATAAAGTGGCCAGCGAGTGCAGAAGACAGTGAGTTGCACCATGCGCACACCTAGTTTAGAGAGCAGAGAGAAATTGTAAGGGAAACTGAGAAGGATTAATCCGATATTGATGGCACACACACACACACACACACTAATATGGCAATTAAACCTTATCTAGACCCGGGCGTGAATGCAGCACTTTTGTATTTCCATAGCTGAGGCTCATTCTGCAGGGCGTGATCTGTGAATGAATTAGCAGCATAGTGGGATTAGAGCATGTTAGAATACTCTGCACAGTGAAAGGGCTTTTAATCTGCACAGTGTAACAGGGATTACAGCTGGGGTTTGGGCTCATGCCGGATCTTCTCCACTATACAGTTGTAATCTGGGGAAATCTGAGGTCATATCACTACTGGCTCCACGTGATTGCTGTTACATCAGAGGAGCTGTGACGATGCATTTTCTAGTAAACATAGGCCTGACTGATGGGGTAGAGTTGTCTTTGCTTGTGGACGTTGATTTTGTGTATCTGAAAAGTGATTAAGCCATGTGAGCAGTGGGGAGGCTCTGCTGTAGGTCTGGATTATGCATAGATTAATTTTTATTACCATGTACACTTGAAGACCCATATGAGGAACCATGCACCTCACTTCAGTTCATCTCCATTACAGACAGTGTTTCTCAACCCTGGTCCTGGAGGCACCCTGCTCTGCACATTTCTTGCTTCCCCTGATCCCAACACACCTGATTCAACTAATCAGCTCATTAACAAATCCTTTCAGAGTTGCAGTGGGTGTGTTATCACTAGGGGAACCACTAAAATATGCAGGGCAGGTTGCCTCTCGGACCAGGGTTGAGAAACACTGCTCAATGAAACCAAAAAATGGTTCTTCTGTGGCATTGCAAAAAGGTCTATTTGAAACACCTTTATTTTTAAGAGCGTAGTTTTCACCTGGCATAAACCACCTCAGCGCTGGTTTGGGCCTCATGACTACTCTACTGTCCCAACTACTGTACACACTGTATGATTTTGTGTGCAACACCTCATTGTGCCAGATGACAGATAGCCCATTCTGCAGTGATGTGTCTAATAGCTCGTGAATGCTCCAGGAAGGGGCTGAAGAGAAGCTTAATGGAGCAGGTAGCCTGCTTGAGCATTAAATCTGGGGCAGTTTTGGGAGTCTGTTGTGTGGACATATATAAGTTGCCAGTGGGCGATGCAACGGAAATACTGGCGAGCCTCTGGTGGTCAGTGCTGTTGGCCGTTGGTGCTTTTTTCACTCATGGGAATTGGGTGTTTATCACACTGTTGTATTTTTGGTCCTTTAGGGGTTTCTTTTAGACGGTTTTGGCTTTTGGTTTTGGATCTAATGAATCACAAATTTAGAATTTCATACAGGCCAACGCTTTTTCACATACATCTACCACATCTACACCAGCCAGCCACTTTATTAAAACCACCTCCTTGTTTCCTCTCTCATTATCCATTATATCCCCTCCACTGACCATATAGGAGCACTGTGTAATTCTATAATTACAGACTGTAGTCCATTAGTTTCTCTTCATACTTGACCGTGTTTTCACCCTGTCTTCTTCAATGGTCAGGACACCACAGGACCACTACGTGTTAGCCTCTGTTGCGCTGGTACCAGTAGATCAGACACTCCGCTGCTGCTGAAGTGTTTAAACACCTCGGCATCATCGCTGGACTGAGAATAGTCCACCATCCAGGAATATCCATCTAGCCAACTGCGTCCTGTGGGCAGCGTCCTGTGACCACTGATGAAGGACTAGAGGATGACCAACACAGACTGTGCAGAAACAGACGACCTTCTGTCTCTGACTTTACATCTACAAGGTGTCTCAACTATGTAGGAGTGTTTAATAGAGTGGACACAGTGTTAAAGCACTCCAGCAGCACTGCTGCGTCTGATCTAATGGACAGCTGCGTCAGTATAGGTATAGGTTGTGGAAAAGGGAAAAAGAGTGGTGCTTTGCAGCAGTGACACTATGTGCCCTTGATTATTCCTAACTGTATGAAGCCGTTTTATTCTGGAATTTGTTACAATTACATGTAATGGAAATTGAACGTTGGATGGGTGACCATCAGTATACTTAGGTGGTGTCCCAATAGCCCAATAAATACATGCGAGAAATGTCTTTTAGCATCTACAGCTACTATAACCCATGTGATTATGTGATTAGATGGTTGAAAATGAGAGAGCCACGGAGATCCAGCTGCCCGACTTGAAAACTGGTCTGGCCGTGTGCACAGGCTCCCAGACGGAAACAGAAAATGTATTATAAGGACAGTTACCACTTGATATTGTCTCCTGGTGTACTCAGATGCTAGAGGGCGCTCCTGAGCAAGTCCAAAATCAATTCAGTAGTTTTGTGGTTGGTTATCAAGCGTAACAGCATAGTTAGACTATATGTCCAAATATTTGTGGACACCCCTTTTATATGAATGCATTCAGCTACTTTAAGGTGCACCCAATGCTGACACAGATGTGCAAATGCGCACACACAGTGTCTAGTTCTAAGTTTTACCAATAGAGTAGGATTCTCTGGAGCAGATAAACATGAACCTGTTGGCACCATGCCTAATACTAGGGTGGGCCCCAAGGGTATAAAGCCCCCTAGCATTGAGCTGTGGGGAAGTGGACCTGTGCACTCTGGAATGATGGATGCACGTGCTCCATCAAAAATTTTTTGGATAAGTTGGGGATGAGGTGGGGTGGTGATCATCCAACATCTTGAATTTGCTTACGCCCTTGTTGCAGAATGCAATCAAATCCTCACGGCAATGCTGCAAAATCTAGTAGAAAGCCTTCCATGGACAGTAGAGACAGTTACTCCAACCATTTTTTTAAATACCCTTTTTTAAAATGATCCTTTTACCTCTTTTTTCAGAAGAAAACGTGGCCCAATACTTTTGTCCATATAGTATATGCATGGCTGTGGGGTCTCAGAGACAGAGTCATAATGTTTAGAAGATGATTTAGCTGATGTTTAGCAGCTATATGACAATGCAGTGTACACCCCACATTCAGGATGAGTGGACTTGCTTATGGCCAGAATACAAATCTGTCTTCTGGACGTAGACACGGTCATCCTTTCCTTTGTATCTGGCAGTCGCACACACAATGCTGCGCTGTTCCTGTTTCTCTGGCCTTGGCCATCAGACCAGAGGTAGAGTATCTTGTATCTCTTTGTTGTGCTGAAGTAATAGGGGTTTAAGCACTTGGCACACTGGACCTTGCGCTTGGCTGGTGAGAGAGAGAGAGAGAAAGAGAAGAGAGAGGAGGGAACGTCTTGGAAAGGCTGCAATGCAGATAGTATGAGGGGGGGAAAGCCTCTCTGTTCGACACAGCGGGAGAAGATACCATCATCAGACACACACACGTCTCCTTTTCCAGTAAGATGAAAGCAGAGCCTGTCTATCAGTCCTAACATCACATTGAGACCCTTTCTCCAAATACTATGACTGGTGTATTATTATTGTTATTAAAGGATAAATTACTATTATTGCAGAAATGATATCTTCGTTTTCATCATATAGTACATCTATAGTAGTGTTGATTTATTGGACAGGTTAAATAGACACATATGAGCCTGAAAGGAGTGAAATGGGTTTGGCCTTGGGGAAAAAAAGGTCTCTGTGTGCTTTTATTACAGTGTTGATTCGTCTAGTCGTTAATCTATACGTCCTTCCGTCTAGCCCCCATTCATGCTTACGGTAAGCTGTCCAGTCACCTGCCCTGCATTTTGTTGTCTTTCAGATTGTTGAGATGTGAACAAAGCCATTTGAACATTTTTTTTATTAACACCTTTTAATTATTTGAAACTTGTAAAGGTGCACAAGTAATTACAAATTAGCATAATTGCTAGCACATTAGCATTAGCATTCTTCCTTAAAATATCAGCTTGAAAATTACTGTGACTTGTAATAGGGAGAAAAACAGGACAGCAAGACAACGCTTGTGAGCACAGTGTAAAGCTGTGAGTCATATTAGTGGAAAATCCCATATATATAAATATAATAATATTACTTCACCGCCTCAGTCCACAGGCTTCTGATGATGGTTCTGTATCTCTCAACTTGTCCAGAAATGCATGTGTAAAGCGTGTCCTGTAGGGGTGGCCCAAAGCACAAATTACACTTCCAGGCTGTAGGTGGATCCCTGGAGCAAGAAATACCCATTCTCACATAATGCTGCTTTAAGGGCAGGAATTGTCATGGGTCATTCGTTTTATTGGCTGACCTCTAATCACAAAGCTGGACACATTTATTGGACAGGCCAGGAGGAGGAGGTTTCCCAGCTACAAGAGAAACCATCACTTACAATGGAGCTATAGGAGCTTTAATTAGCGATATGCAAATGTTACTCAGTTCCTTGGATTTCGTAATGAGTGCTGTTGATTTCTAAGACCATAGCAAGCCTGCTCATATATACACACATGCACGCGCACACACACATTCACCCGCAGTATATCTATCATCATGCTGTGATCAATGGTGCTTTGATGGATGCTGTTGAAAGATGCTGAAGTACTGTTATTGCTGCTGTTTGTGTGTGTGTGTGTGTGTGTGTGTGTGTGTGTGTGTGTGTGTGTGTGTGTGTGTGTGTGTGTGTGTGTGTGTGTGTTTGTTTACAGGTGGGTTATGTTACAGGTGGGTGATGCAGCAAAAACAATATTATGCTGCCTGATGATATTGTGCTTGATGAACAATATTTATTATAATATGGTTCTTCAGAAAAAATCTACCAGAAGTAAATGCAACAGTTTAGCATGTGAATCATCTCTGTTATGCAGAAACCTTGTATCTTTATTTTTGACATTTTTCATTTTTTTTCATAATGTAAATCTGGTAGTTGATCTTTACATTGTCAAAATGTCATAATGCACAGGCCAATAGAATAGAAATGCAAATCATCGTCTTTACTACTACCTTTATTTTGGTATTTAGCTGTGTTGGAGTATGTGTGAGGTGAGGTAGTTGTCAGTAATGGTGAGGTGAGTTAGTGATTAGTAATGTGGGTGTGAGGTGAGGTAGGTGTCAGTAATGTGGGTGTGAGGTGAGGTAGTTGTCAGTAATGGTGAGGTGAGTTAGTGATTAGTAATGTGGGTGTGAGGTGAGGTAGGTGTCAGTAATGTGGGTGTGAGGTGAGGTAGGTGTCAGTAATGGTGAGATGAGTTAGTGATCAGTAATGTTGGTGTGAGGTGAGGTAGGTGTCAGTAATGTGGGTGTGAGGTGAGGTAGGTGTCAGTAATGTGGGTGTGAGGTGAGGTAGTTGTCAGTAATGGTGAGGTGAGTTAGTGATTAGTAATGTGGGTGTGAGGTGAGGTAGGTGTCAGTAATGTGGGTGTGAGGTGAGGTAGGTGTCAGTAATGTGGGTGTGAGGTGAGTTAGTGATTAGTAATGTAAGTGTGAGGTGAGGTAGGTGTCAGTAATGTGGGTGTGAGGTGAGGTAGGTGTCAGTAATGTGGGTGTGAGGTGAGGTAGGTGTCAGTAATGTGGGTGTGAGGTGAGTTAGTGATCAGTAATGTGGGTGTGAGGTGAGGTAGGTGTCAGTAATGGTGAGGTGAGTTAGTGATCAGTAATGTGGGTGTGAGGTGAGGTAGGTGTCAGTAATGGTGAGGTACAGGAAGCAGGAAGTCCGTGAGATTGTGGAGAACTCTGGAGAACCCCTCGTACCATGGTAACAGTGTGTCCCACCACTGTCCCGCTGATTAAGCACAGTGACCTCAGAAACACTCCATCTTTCCTATTCCTCCTTCAGACTGACCTGTTCTTTCATAGTAATCCCGAACACACACCTGATGCTGTGTGTGTGTGTGTGTGTGTGTGTGTTGTGTGCTCTCCGCTGAAGCTGAAAGCAAGGCAGTGTTGATGCCATCTGTGCTGTTGAGCTCCTGCTGATGCGCACACACACACACACACACACACACACACACACACACACACAATCTCTCTCTCACTCTCTCTCTCTCTCTCTCTCTCTCTTTCTCCCGCTCTCTCTCTCTCTCGCTCTCGGTCACTTAAGATTCAAGGTAACTTTGTCTGGACTGTAACAATAATCACTACATTATTGTAAAATAATTACAATAACAAAAATGACAATAAAAGCTAACAGCAAATGTGACAAAAACAACAACATCAGTAAATAATGGTAAAATAATTGCAGTTAATGTTTTGACAATTCTACAGATAATACACACTTCAATATTCATAAGTAAGTCAAGCAATAATAACAATAACCATAATAAGTGAACCAGTGAGCTGTAGGTGTTTTATACGTATATATATATGGGGTCAGTAATGTTGTGTTAAGTGGGGTAGGAGTCAATAATGATGGACTGAGGTGAGATGGGTGAGATGGTGGTCAGTAATGTGTGAGATAGAGGTCAGTAATGTTGATGTGAGGTGAGAGGTGTCAATGTTGAGGTGAGGTAGGATCAGCAGTGTTGGGATAAGGTGAGGTAGTGGTCTGTAATGGTGAGGTGAGGTACTGGTCAGTACTGTTGGTGTGAAGTGAGGTAGGTGTCAGTAATTTTGAGTTGAGATATGGGTCAGCACTGTTGGGGTGTGGTAAGGTAGTGGTCAGTAATGTTGGTATGAGGGAAAGTAGAGGTCAGTAATGTTGGGGTGTGGTGAGGTAGTGGTCAGTAATGTTGGTGTGGGTAAAGTAGAGGTCAGTAATGTTGGTGTAAGGTAAAGTAGAGGTCAGTAATGTTGTGGTAAGGTGAGGTAGTGGTCAGTAATGTTGGTGTGAGGTAAAGTAGAGGTCAGTAATGTTGTGGTAAGGTGATGTAGTGGTCAGTAATGTTGGTGTGAGGTAAAGTAGAGGTCAGTAATGTTGGGGTGTGGTGAGGTAAGGTAGGGCTCAGCAACATTTGGGTGACTTGAGGTAGTGGTCAGTAATGTTAGGGTTGGGGATGAGGTGGGGTGGTGATCATCCAGCATCCTGACCTCACTAAGACTCTTGTCGCTGAACACAATCAAATCCTCACAGCAATGCTTTTAGAAAGCTTTCACTGGGCAGTAGAGACATTTACTCCAGCAAAGCAGGGTCGACTCTTTGATTTTGATGAATGAGTAGGCGTCCCAATACTTTTGCCTATATGTGTGTGTGTGTTCCTTTAAAAGGAAAGCCTGTTTTTCACTCATGTAAGATGCTGTTGTTTACATACTGGGCTTTTATGAGCAGCTAGGTGTGTGTGTGTGTGTAAGCGCATTTGTTTTGTGAGATAAAAAGCTGCTTCTTTAAGTATGTAAATGACTCCTGGTTGTGCATTACATTTCCCCCCTCTCTCCGTGTGTGTGTGTGTGTGTGAGACAGATAGAAAAGGAATAAATGCTGGTAGGTTGCATTCCTCCACTCTCTTGCTCTCGCGTTCTTTCTTAACTCTTGCGCTCTTTCTCTCTTTCCCCCTTACCTCCCTCTCCCCCATTCCCTTCCCTCCCCCTCCTCTCTCTCTGTCCTTTTTCCCCATATCTCTCTCCCTCACTCTCACGTTTCTCTCCCTTTTCCTTATCACTCTCCTCCCCTCGCTCCCTCACTCCCTCCCTCCCCACCCCCCACCCCCCACCCCTCGTTTTCTCTACCCTTTTATTTCTTCTCTTACCCCCGACCCCTTCAAAGCTATGTAATACAATAAGCATCTTGTGTCTGATTGAAAGCAAAGATGGTCACATGACTCCTGTGGTCCGCAGTTGTGTGATAAATTAAAAATATAATTTTGACAGGTTCAGTAAAGCACAGTTCAGCACTCTCCACCAGATCTACCAGAGCCTTCCATCGCCTGGCTTTCGTTATCAAGGAGTGTCGCCTTTCTCGTATGCCGATCACTTGGCTCTGTGTAAATGTAGCAGAACCTGCCAGTGTAATTGGACCACTGCTGGTCTTTAAAAGAGCCCGGCCTGGCTTCACAGGTCTGCTGTCACAGACTGATGTGAGAGTGCGGTCAGTCAGAGTGCTGAAAATGAATCCCACCTGAAGGTGCAGGCATTACTGAGAATTCTGCAGCACACTGAGAAGCTGAGAATCCAACTCACAGTCCTCCTCTTTACCCCTAATTTAATCCGTCAGCGGCAGCAGGTTTGGTGTCTGAAGGCTAATGGAGCTAAGATGCAGTGGAAGATTATATACAACTGTCAAGAAAACACGGACAGGTCAATAGACAGACAGACAGACAGACAGACAGATGCAAATATAAACAGATAGACAGACAAATACACAGGTAGATAGACAGGCAGACAGACAAACAGAGAAACGGGTAGATAGACAGACAGACCAACTGACAGATAGACTGATTGACAGACACACTGGCCGACAGATAGATTGATGGTCAGACAGACAGACAGACAGATAAACAGATAAACAGACAGACAGACAGATAAATGGATAGATAGATAGACAGACTGACAGACCGGTCAACATATAGACAGACATACAGATGCACAGATAAACAGACAGACAGTTACACAGGTAGATAGACAGACAGATGCACATATAAACATAGAGACAGATACACAGGTAGAGAGACAGACAGATGCACAAATAGACAGATAGATAGACAGACAAACTGGCTGACATATAGATACATTGGCAAACAGACTGACAGATAAACGGACAGAAAGACAGGCAGATTGATCGATAGATAGACAGACAGACAGATGCACAGATGGTCAGAGAGACAGATACAGGTAGATAGATATATAGACAGATAAATAGATAGACAGACAGACAGGCAGACAGACAGATGCACAGATTGCTAGGTTGGTTGGTCTTCAGTCCAGCAGACCTTAGAACCTTCTTGTCTAGGTGGTTTCTGACGGGGTGTGATTCACTGTTTCTAAATATGGACTAAAGTACAGAGTCAGTTCAGAGATTCTACATTTACTGTTTTTAGCTATGCAGTGCACTGTAGTCATTTTCCCCCTTTTGCACACACACACACATACACACACACACACACACACACACACACTGCTGTAAATGGCAGAAAAAAAGCCTATTTCTGTGTTCAGGGCAGAAATGGTCGCTGTTAATGTACATCTAATCCCCACAGCAAATGTCTGACAATAGAGAGTTGGCTGGTGCAGGCATGCATGTGTGTGTGTGTGTGTGTGTGTGCTCTTTAACTAAAAGGTTCAATTTTCAGCTGCTGTGGGCTTCTCTTCTGAGAAAATATATACACACACGTGTATACACACAAGACTGATTACGCTGATGTAACCAGAAGTTCATCACTGAGGATGGGCTATACACTATATGGACAAAAGTATTGGGACACCTGCTCATTCATGGTTTCGTGTATGTGCATGTAGTGTAGAAACCTATTTGAGTTCTAGGGCACTATTGAGTACACTTCAACAACAGGGTGCATTGCGAGCCTTCATTACTACAGGGGACTTGTTAACAGACGTCTAGCTCTCTGGAGTAACAATAGCAGCTCAGTGCTGTTAACCCTTCGCAAATGAGCTTCAAGTGAGTTCTTTTGGCACCAGCAGTGGGGAGTTCTACAGTATGACCACTATTCAGCAGCTTGCTGTACGAACAATGTGGTGAGAAGATCAGTAACGGATCAGGTCATGAATACTGTGATATTTTTTATGATAATAGCCATTTTGTGCCTGTTTTAAAAAAACATAAAGACACTGCATGACTCTGGTTCATGGTTTTACTGCATCTGACTGGTATAAAATCATTATAAAAGAGTTAACAATGCGAAAAGTTTGCTGTGTGCTTAACTCTTTTCTAATGCTCTAAGTTAAGTACACAGCAAACTTTTCGCATTGTTAACTCTTTTATAATTATTTTATACCAGATGATGATATTCCACCTTAAAACAGCGCCACAGCTGCATTCCATAGCTTCTGCACCATTTAAGGTGGAACTAAATAATGCACCGAGCCGATAATAGCTTGGGATATCAGTCCTGATGCTGAACATGAACAAAATTAACTGGATCGAGTTTCAGATAATTAGGACGAGCCACAGGGCCGAACACTTCACTTCACGTTCACTGAACCCGATTCCCACACCGCAGGTATTCTAGGCTTCATAATACACATGATACACATATCACAGCAAACAGCAAGACTCTATCTGACCAGTGCAGTGTCCTCAAAGTAATTACATGATTTTCACCTAAATATCAGTAAATTCCATATTTCAATCCCCTGTCGCTGTTTTTAAAAGCCACAGCTTTGCTGTTTTTGCTGTTTTCCAGCAATAGAGAGACACCAGAGCTGAACTGCTCAGCTGCTCTTCTGTATACGGAGAACCAAGAAGGAAGGAGCTGCTCACTCCTTTTTGGTCCAGCACAGTTATTCATTTTAGTGAGAAATAAACAGAAATCGGGTTCATTTCTATCTGTGTTAATCTGTCGTAGTTTATTTTACAAAGTTAGTAAAGAATGTTTAAGTTCATCCTGATGCCTTAAGTCTCTCCCACATGGTGAGGTATATGGTTTATTAATTATAGCAGTGGTGTCGGATCGGTATCTGGTATCGGCCGAAATGCAAAGTTTATGTATCATATCTGTACAGAAAAAGTCGGATCAGTGCATCCCTAAAAGGAGCGTAAAATGAGGACATTTTAGACAATAGCTCCAGCCTTGTTAGCCGCTCAAGCCGTGTTCATTTACAGTGGCAGAAAGCTGCACGGTATGAATTTGATATCCAAAAGGTTATACTGGGGTTGTGTGACGGGGTGGTTAAATCATCAAAGGCACGGCTGGGAAAGCGAACACGTCCGCAGAGTGTGTGTTGAGCATGGAGCTTAAATCAGCACAGGTCTCAAACGAGAATGGAGCTTACTGGCCACAGTAAATCCCACTGGCGGGACCGTACTAGCTTAAGGGGTTAAAAACAAAGGCCATCATGCGTTTACTGATCGTGCTTTCAGAATGTCAAACTGAAAGGTTTGGACAAAAGCGTTAATTGCACGTGTGAAAGTGTCAGTCTCAGTTCACAGTAATTAGACAGCTGCAGATCAGCCTATTTCATTTCACAGCGCTCCGTCGGGTCACTGATAGCAGATTCATTCGCTGTAGCTCAGCAGGGGTCGATGCAGGCGTCGCTGATTTCTGTGTTTTGGGTGAGGAACTCTGCTGAGCTCTGCTGTTTTCAGTCGAGAATCTATTGTGATTCTAGTTGATCGTCTATTATGTATTTTGTGGAAAATGAGCTACAAATAAATCTTAACTGGTCTTAGACTTAGTCCCACCTGTTCCTTTTCTCTCCCCATTTCTCAGCACAAAGTACGGCAAGTTTGAGGTTTATACAAATACAAACCCCCAAGGATGGATCAGGGATATTTGGCTGTCCCAGGTCCACGCCCCAAGTCACATCTGGATGCATCCTTGATAACTTTGATGTGTCATGAAGTCTCGTTGTTTGTTTTCTGTTATGCTGTGGTTAGTACCTACCAAACCAAAGCTGCTTGAGCACCTAAGGCTCACTGATGCGATCCATGGAGGCCCCACCTCACAACTCACGACAGGGCTTAAAGGATCTGTGGCTAGTTACCACAGCACACCTGCAGAGGTCTTGTGGAGTCCATGCCTTGAATGCACAGACAAGGGGTGGAACAAGGGGGGCCTACTCAATATTATGCAGGTGGTATTAATGTTATGGCTGATCTATGTGTTGTATTGTTTGTGTAAAACTGTGAGGAGTGTGTGAAAGGAGCTGGTGTTGTTCTGATCGTGGTGTTAAAGGCTTAAAGAGGGACTCTGAGCCGCTGTGTGCTTAAGGCTGTGGTCGGAGTCTGGTGTGGTTTGCTGCTGGTGGCTTTTATTTTCTACAACAATAAAGGCAGATGGAGGAGGCTGAATTATTAATGAACGGTTTGTTCACTGTACAACTGTGTGTGTGTGTGTGTGTGTGTGTGTGTGTGTGTGTGTGTGTGATAGTCTACCGGTGACTTTGTATTATTTTAGAGCACTATTGAATGCGTCTCTGTGTGTCATGTGTTTATTAATGTATGCTTGTTTATGTGTGTGTGTGTGTGTGTATGTGTATGTGTGTGTGTGTATGAGTAAGCAGGGAAATTTCTTGGCTGGAAAAAAAAATATCAATTTGCAGGGAAAACCATTCTGACGAGCTCTCTCTCTCTCTCTCTCTCTCTCTCTCTCTCTCTCTCTCTCTCTCTCTTTCTCCTCCCTCTCTCTGTTAATCTCTCTCTCTCGCTCTCTCATTCATTATATAACATGATTATAGTCAGAGTTCAGGGTTGCAGCATCGTTTGTCTTTGGAGCCACACACCCACACAGAGAACCACCCACTCCTACTGACTCAATACAGCCCCCCCCCCCCCCCCCACACACACACACACACTTTCATTGCTGTGCTGTGTGCTGTAAATCAATGCTGTCATAATGCTGAAATTTGATGGTCAGTCTAAAGCACCTTGATGTTGCAGTGTGAAGTGTGTGTGTGTGTGTGTGTGTGTGTGTGTGTGTGTGTGGACAGTGTTTGTCACTGTGTGTAGGGGAGAAAGTGGACCGTCAGCAGTCAGGGCAGGAATCACTTGCAGTTCAGTTAAATGTGGCTTAGTCATTGTTGGCTCCATGCTGGAGTGGCTGAGTGGACGGTTCCCAGGCTGGACACTGAGGGGATTTAGGCCTCCTATGAGAGAGAGGGTGATGGAAGATGTGCTGATACTATGACTAATCACTGAATCACGGTTCTGTTTTCTAGCTAGCAATGGAAATTCTTCAACCCTCATTGCAAAGCTGTTTCCAATACACCAGTCGAACAAGAGCTAATTAAATAGCTCAACACGACCAATCCAACAAGTGCTTTCTCCACTTTCTCCACTTTTAGACATGCCACTGATTCATAGGATGAAATAAAACTGGAACTTTTCAGACCTGTGGATCAGCAGTATGTCTGGAGGAGGAAGAATGAAGCATACGCTAAAAAGAAGCACCCTGTCTACACTGAGGCAGATGCTCTGGGGCTGATGTTATAGGGGCAGTGGTGGCTCAGTGGGTTCGATTCCCGGGCTCGGCAAGCTGCCACTGTTGGGCCCTTGAGCAAGGCCCTTTACCCTCTCTGCTCCCCGGGCGCTGGAGTTGGCTGCCCACCGCTCTGGGTGTGTGTGTGTGTACTCACTGCCCCTAACACGAGTGTGTGTGTGAGTGTGTGTTCACTACCAGATGGGTTAAATGCGGAGGACACATTTCGCTGTACAGTCCACACTGTACAGTGACGAATACGTGCACCTTTACCTTTTTTTGACTCGGTGATACTCTGGGGCTGCTTTGCTTCATCTGGCACTGTAAACCTGCAGCGTGTGGAGGGCAAGATGGATTCAGTCAAGTATCAGGAAATCCCAGGAGAAAAACTCTTCTGCAAAGGCTTCTGCATCACTGGACTTTCCAACAGGACAGTGATCCCAAGCGTACCTCAGAGTCCACCGAAAATTCTGGAGTGGCCGTCACAGTCGACTGAGTCGAACCCCATTTAAACAAGGCGATTGCAGCAGCAAACCCACAAGGCTGCTGCCCATGTGGAATGGGTTAAGCTGGTGTCTGGCTGTGCATGACATTTGCAGCACGTATGCTGTCTGTTTGTCTGTTTGTCTTCATCAAGAAAGGAGCACCAATGCGAAGGTTTGGGCACTCCAAGAAATCTGAACTTAATTGGCCTTAATTGGCTTTTTAAGACTTTAAGGCTTGTTGTCCCAACAATGTCCCAACAATTAGCAGCCATGGACTAA
The DNA here is from genome assembly GCF_030463535.1 of Salminus brasiliensis. Taxonomy (NCBI): domain Eukaryota; kingdom Metazoa; phylum Chordata; class Actinopteri; order Characiformes; family Bryconidae; genus Salminus; species Salminus brasiliensis. The sequence goes on along the minus strand of NC_132899.1, from coordinate 9,129,609 downwards.
TCTAAGCACCTAGCACTCTGAGAATGGACATACTATGAGGCTAAAAAGATGTGCTTTCAGGTAGCCGGTCCCGCAGAATGTAATGCAATTAAGAAATTACAGTAAAAACAGGAATGGATGTGTAGAAGACCAAGTCACAAGACACTAAAGTGGGTGTATTCTAAACCCAGGGTGGATGCTCATCCCTGTAGTCTAACATGTGTTAAAGACACATAACAGTTGCAGAGAAAAGTACAGTTGGAACACTTTTCAGCACTTCAGTGGTTTCACTGTATACAGAAGTCAGTGTAATGCAGCAGTGTTTTCGTCCTGAAGGTGGAACTTCCTTCTCTACGTTACACTCACTCTTGACTCATCCTTCCCTGCTCATGCTATGCAGCTTTGCTCCTCTGGCAAGCTGTCACAACACAACACGCTGAGCGACTAAATCGGGCGAGAGGCCTACTTCACTCTACCGTCTGGACTGGAACTATGTCCCCAACCCTGCCAAGAGAATGGGACCTTTTTTTTTTCTTCCTTCCTTGGCACAAAAAGGGGCCCTGAGAACCCCTCCTCCCACCCCATGCACCCAGGCCTGTCAGTGAGGCATAAGATAATACACAGTTATTGATAACTTCAATTAATAGAGTATCTATTAATTTTCAAAAACATTTTAAGTCAAGTTTGAGAAAATAATGAATTTTAAATAAGCCATATTTTGATTGTCACGACCCCAGCAAGTGCTGAGACCCTCCGGTTCCTATGTGAGCAGAAAACAGTGTGTGAGATGGTCTCCGATCTCTTGACTACTCACTCTGGCTCTGAGATTAATACACAGTCATACCTCTGACAGACAGACTGAGTCAGTCATGCAGTCAGTCTGATGTGAAGGTCATTGAGGTTATTGAGATTGAGAGAAGTAAGAGGAGAAGCAGCCTGGGGCTTCTTGAGTCAATGACTTTCAAACAACATTGCTGTTCAGTGAAATACTGTTGATGGCGATGATCAGTGTGTGATTGGCTGTGGTGTATTGATGAGGGTTTGTGTTTTGGGCAGGGTTGCTGTTTGCTTAGTATATATACAGTCGCAATTCTTTAACCCCCATTGCAAACTAGGCTTCTTAGCAAAATTGACTAACTGTCAACCCACCAAACAAGACCAATTTAATAATCTCAACACAACTAATAGAAGAAGTGCTTTCTTTCTCCAAATTCACATAAAATAATTTTTTTAATGACCACTGCAGTCTCATACTTACTCAACCCCTTCATGATAAGCATCTTTAGTACTTAGTAAAGCACCCTTCTGCAGTTATGACCCACTGCACACGAGATGCATAGCCAGACACCAGCTTCTAGCAGTGTTCCCGAGGAATCGTAGCCCATTCCTCATGGCCTATGGCCTCCAGTGCACTAATATCCTTGGGTCCCAAGGATCTGCCTTCTTCAAACCTCACCAAATATTTTATATGGGGTTCAAGTAAGGTTGCAAAGTGATGGAAAATTTCCAATATCCAAACTTTAGCTTGGGAATATTCCAAAATGTAAACTTTCCACGAAAAGTTTGGGAACTTATGGGAATTTATTGGAATTAACAGGAAATATTGGATAATTTAAATTAACTATCATAAACTATCATCAATGTACTGTTTTTTTTGTCAACAGCTGAGATGATGGCATAACAAATAATAACTGACACATAGTTAGTTGCAAGCAGAACTTTATAAATGCTTAATTCTTTCATTGAACAATCAAAATATTCAGTCAAAAGAGCGTTCTAATGGTCTTCAAAATGTTACATAAATAATTAATTAGGTGTCAAAAACCTGTTAAAAATATAGGGAGTTAGCCTATGCTAGCCTTGGTAAGATAACCTCTTGCTAGCCTGCTAGCCTTGGTAAACCAGTCAGTTGGTCAGTTAACTCTGTTAACTTCTGTTCTAAGCTTTCATACCTTTCCAGCGTACCAGGACACGCATAAGAGATGGATTTTAAATATTCGACGGGAAACTTTTTACTGCATACTATTACAATATAAAATTTATGGCAGTAACCAGTTCTTGCATACAATTGAAATTAGTATGATAACTGTTTAGTTTGCTTAAACCAATATATATTACTAAAAACAAAACACAGAGATTTAACGCCATCTGAATTGTACAGCTTCATCCTTTACAATTTAAGAACAGTTAACAATTTGTTCTCTGCAACCTCTGCAAATCGTACAGGAAATCTGCATATCTGCATTACCTGGAAAGGGAGACTTTGCAGTTTGCTCATTAAGCTATTCTGATTTCCCAAACAGATAACAACTGTGGGATTACACCTTGATTGAATAGTTGCTTAAATGTTTCAATTCAATTCTGTCAATAAAAATATGAACCATGTCAAAATATTACCTGACTTTACAGAATCCTTTGGCCCAAATGTGTGCTTTCAGTAGTGGTGAGTGTCCAATTTCTAGAAATGGGACTGAGGAGCAGCTTTGCTATTCAACTGTTTGGTTATCATATCTAATTTCTTTAGCTAAGATTATACTTCAGTATATTTTTACCAACTATATGTAAGTTTCTCATTTTTAGCTCTGAATATTTCCATTTTATTTCCATTAATTTCCATTCATTCCCATAATTACCTGTAATTTTCATGGAAACTTTGAAAATCCCCAGTATTTTGCAACCCTAGGTTCAATCAGGCAACAGTGGCAACCACTCTGAAATCTTCCAGGACTTCTTCTGAAACCAAGCCTTGGTGGACTTTCAGGTATGCCTGGGATCTAACTACTGGCAGACTACTGTGAAACCAGCTGTTAGGAGTTTGGAGTCAAGTCAAGTCAAGTCAAGTGGGTTTTATTGTCATTTCAACTACATACAGAGTACACAGTGAAACGAAACAACGTTCCTCCAGGACCATGGTGCAACATAGACAGTGCATACAAGACACAAGTGCAACACAAACAAACAAGTGCGGACAGACAACACAACACAGTACAGACCAGAGAATAATAAATAATGACGGTAGTGTGCAAATTGTGCAATGTGTAATAAATAGAGTCCAGTGAGGTAGTAAAGTTATTAGTGCAAATGCTTGTGCAAAAAATGCTTCCCAGGTTATCTGGGGTAAATGGTTGGAGAGAGAGAGAGAGGGAGAGTGTACATGTACCAGAAAGATATCAGTTCAGAAGTTGAGTTGTGTTGAGGAGTCTGATGGCTTGGGGGAAGAAGCTGTTGCAGAGTCTGGTCGCGTTGGACCGGATGCTGCGGTACCTTCTTCCTGATGGCAGGAGGGAGAACAGTCTGTGTGAAGGGTGGGTGAAGTCATCCACAATGCTGGTTGCTTTGCGGATGCAGCGGGTGGTGTAAATGTCCATGACGGAGGGGAGAGAGACTCCGATGATCCTCTCAGCTGTCCTCACAATGCGCTGGAGGGACTTGCGGTCAGAGGCTGTGCAGGTCCCAAACCAGGCAGTGATGCAGCTGCTTAGGATGCTCTCTATGGTTCCCCTATAGAAGAGGGTGAGGATGGGTGGAGGGAGACGGGCCTTTCTCAGCTTCCGGAGGAAGTAGAGACGCTGTTGGGCTTTCTTGGCTGTAGAGCTGGTGTTCAGGGACCAGGTGAGGTTCTCCGCTAGGTGGACACCAAGGAACTTGGTGCTCTTAACGATCTCCACAGAGGAGCCGTTGATGTTAAGCGGAGAGTGGTCCAGTCTTGATTTCCTGAAGTCAACAACCATTTCCTCGGTCTTCCTTACCATTTCCAGGTGGAGTGACAAAAATAGAGAAAAAACCCAAAGACTACCGAACTGGCTCAAACCAGCTCACAGGTAGTAAAGAATGACCCACTGTTTTAGAGTGTAGTGAATGGGATGTTCACTGTAATGTCCAAGAGTAATTATGTACGAGTAATCATTCATGATTCAGTAATGTGATATGCTTTCACTTCCCTGCAGCTCAGCTCTGTGTGTGTATGTGTGTATGTGTGTGTGTGTGTGTGTGTGTGTGTTGGGGTGGGGGGGGGGGGGGGTGCTGAAGTGGTGCATAGTGATCTCTGTCCATTAGCACACATTACAGTGCATTTGGACTGGGATGGGAGGGTGTGGTCAGTGAATATTTGTTTGGGCTTTTAGTCCAGTGTTCAATTGACCCTCACTGATGGGACTATCTCTGCACCAGTAATGCACTAAAGAGTGTGTGTGTGGCTAGTGAGCTATAATCCTGATGTCCGTAGAGTAGTCCTGATGTCCTAACAGTGTAGAGTTAACAGTGTTGAGTGGTAAAAGACTGTACTTGCTGTTCAGTACAGGACACTGACACTATGGCCCAAGGATCTGGAGTTCGAATTCTGAGTTATGCTGCTTCACCATCAGCAGCCGGAGCTAGAGAGAGCACAATTTCTAATTCTCTCTCCGGGAGGGCAGATGGTGCTCTTCTTCCTATATCACTTTCATTGCGGTGCTGGGCGGCACAGGCGTCGTTTGGCTGATGCAAGCTCGCCTTCAGGTGGTAGTCACTGTAGGCTCCTGAAGACGATGCTGCATGAGGATGATCAGGCTATAAATTCCTGCTGGATGTGTGATGGGATTCATAGATTGAGGAGAGGTGGTACAGTGCAGTAAATGTCTCATGGGATGCGTTGAAAATTAATCACAAAGCACATCTTAAAAAATGACAAAAGGAAGTAGCTGATTCTGCAGGTGTATGGAGGTGTGCGGTCATACGGGTCTACCAGCAGTGGCAGAAATCACAGTCTACAGGAAATTCTCCTCATTATTGACCAGAAGTGACACAGAAGGTGGCTTTTGGGCCAATCCACTCCCTATGTTCATGTTCTGCAGTTCCCTGTGGAGTGCTCTTTAAGAAATTGGTTATAAAGGACCTGCATTGACTTCTAGAAGCAGTTCTTGCTGTGAAACACTCTGGTGGACACAGTTCTGGTGAGAATTTCCTTTAGACTGGGATATTTGCCACTGCTGGTAGACCCATATGACTGTACACTTTCACTGTTTTTATTGTTTAAAATAAAGATGATGGCTGCTGCAGTAGAGTAAAAGATAAGGTACGTGTACCTTATCTAATTATTCATTTCTGCCATTCATTTAAGTAAATTTCCTCGAATGCCATAAATACAATAGATCACATATTTAAGGAGTTGTTTTTAGCTTTTACATGCTGGATTGGCTGGATTTTCTGGATTTGGCAGTTTGCTGTTGTGAAATTAAAAGGAACTTTAATGAAATGCTCACTTCAGCTTTTAAAAAGAAAATTAATTAATCAATAAAATACTAATTGATAAAATAGTGGATAGGATAATCCATAAGAAATTGTCATTAAAAAAAAAAGATGGCTGCTGCAGTAGAGTAAAATATTCCATAGACCCAGGAATCAAACATAGGGAGGTAAATGAGATCAGAACAAGTGGTTTTACTCTGAGCAAAGTGTCGATGGTCTACCACAGCAGCACTAGCCCTATCTATGATCACTGAGGAGAAAACACACAGATGCTGTTCTGGTCGATGAGCTGCCAGAAACGACAAAACCACTGTGAGAGCTGTCTAGTCATGCTCAGTAACTGTTAGTAGAGAAGCTTTTTAAAATCTGTTGTCCTTTTAGTTCCAGAATAGACTCATTACACACACGTCTGCCTGCTACCCTAGACTGAATAAGTGTAAGTGTTAAGTGTAAGGCTAGAGTCTGGGCCTCTTTATTGGTTGACAGTGCAAGTGTGTGTTTTCATGTGCTTTGGACTTGTTGGGACATATTATTTTCGCCATCAATTTAAGTAAATTTCCTCATGCAATGCCATAAATACAGTAGATATATATATATATATAAGCGGCTCTTTTTAGCTGTCACATGCTGGACTGGATGGATTTTCTGGATTCGGCAGTTAAACTTATTTAATTATTAGTTATTAGTTAACTTTTTTTCTTCTTTTTGCTGTTGTCAAAATAATTTTTTGAAGAAAAATTAATTGTTGACAATATGAATTGACTAATCAATAATATCGTGTGTAGGTTAATAGAAAAACAGTTGTGGCAGCCCTGCATTCATCTCACTTATTCTGTTCTTTTTTTTCATTTACTTGTTTACTACACATTTGCTATTTCCTGTGCAATGCTGTTTTGGTTTCCGGTGTCAACCAGTGGAGAATAGTTCGGCCTTTTGTGCTTTGCCTCCTGTTCAATGCGTAATTTTAACGTACCCTCGTCCACTTTGCCTCACCACTTTTCTTCAGGGACGTCTCGGACACAATCTTAAAGGGCCATTCCATTGCTTTATCTGCTGATGTGTAGATGATTACGTGAGCCCTTGGCGGGTTGAATTAACAAGCGTTAAAGCCAAAACCTGTCACGAAAAAAATGGCGGGCAAAGCAGTTTCTACCCTGTTAGGAAGCTCCACTGCTAACAGAAGACAGCTAACGACAACAGATGTAAAGGCAATGCACAACAGCTTCCTATGCTTAGTGCTACAAAATCTGTTATTTATTAGATTTATGTACATTATAAAAAAAAAAAACAGACAAACAGCCTTTGCTTTGCAAAGTTTGCACGACTATCTGATTAGCACATTGAGGTTAATTGAGGTTAAACCCCCTTCTTCCGTTCTGCTCATAGTGAAGCAGCCAGTTCTAAGTTTACTTTGAATTTGGCGAGGGAATGTTAAACACTCTGAAAACAGTAGGGCTGGGTGATATGGTAAAAATACTATATCACGATATTTAAAGACATTTTTCACGATACACAATATTTATCATGATACATGTAATTTACATTTACATTTACATTTATGGCATTTAGCAGACGCTCTTATCCGGAGCGACTTACAAAGTGCTTTGCTATTTACCCAAGAAAAGCCTCAGCTAGTTAGAATAGACTAATAGTTCAAAGATACCTCTAAGCTTTATACACTACTAAACACAAGTCAATAAGGTGACCATAGTACTCTAATCATCCAAGTATTTTCTGAAGAGGTGGGTCTTCAGTCTGCGTTTGAAGACAGCGAGTGACTCGGCTGTTCGGACACCCAGGGGAAGCTCGTTCCACCACTTTGGTGCAGGACAGAAAAAAGCCTGGACGCTTGTCTTCCATGGATTTTGAGGGATGGCGGGTCGAGCCGAGCCGTACTTGAAGTTCGAAGAGCTCTAGGTGCGGATCGGCTTTTGATGTAATCACAGACCAAATACAGCAGTGGTAGCAGATTCTTAAGCACTACTATTCAAAGACTCTCTTGTACAGAGCACAGCTGATCAGTGTTCTTTAAGTACTACCAATATCCCCAATACACTTAGAAAAGCATAGCATGAATCACAGTAACAACATTTATCACAATGCAGTACATTTTCATCATATTGCCCGGCTCTAGAAAACAGGGAGTTTTCCTCTCATGGTTGTCTTGCAAATCAAATAAAGTAACCCATATGGTTTTGTGCATTGCTTTGAATGACACAGATGGAATAAAATCATACACCACTCATAGAAAAGTGCTTTTTGCTCACTGAAGTGCATTTCCTTATAAATGCTTGGTAACTCTCTTTAGCTACCGAGGGACCATTTGGACAAGACCCACAGTTCAGACAGCAACGGTTATAGGCAGACTGTTTCATCTCCAGAGCTACACTTGTGTCCAAAGGTTTGTGGACACCCCTTCTAATAAATGGATTCAGCTACTTTATCTTGCACCCATTGCTGACACTGATCGACTAATGCACACACTTAGACTTGCTAGTCCCTGTAGAGAAGTATTGCCAATAGAATAGGACTTTCTGGAGCAGATTAACATGAACCTGTTGGCACCACGATGTCTAATGCCAGGCGTGGGCTAGAAGGGGAATAAAGTCCCCCAGCATTGAGCTGTGGAGCAGTGGAAGGACTGTGTTCTCTGGAGTGATGGTTTGTGCTCCATCCAGTACTTTCGGGATGGGATGGGTAGTTGGTAATGAGGTGGGGTGGCTAACTTTTTTAAAAATATTCTTGATCTTGGAAAAAACAAATTATTGATGCGGTGTCCCAATACTTTTCCTTATCTTGGATGTCATTTCTGAAGGGTCACAGAACAGCTGAAGTAAAAAGTAGCTTAACGGGTAGCAATTGTATATGGCAATACAGCACCTAATGACATCAGGGGACCACCACAGTCACCACATTGGGTCTCTGTAAAGCTGCTTTGAGAAATTCCAGCTTTAGAGTGTTATATAAATAAATTTTGACGTAGTTCAGAGGACGTAATGGTCCTCAAAAGTGTGTAAATACACACACACACACACACACACACACACTATCACACTAACCATGTATGGCATACAGCATCTTCAGATAAAGTCTGCCAGACACGCTGTTAACACAGCCTACGTCCCGCACTGTTATCACAGCAGGGCACATTAAGGCAGCAGCAGTACATGTGTGAATTTAGATATGGGAGCCCCAGTCCAGCGGGTCTGTTAATATTGAGGAGAGAAGCTCGGGGCACAACTTAAGGCAGCGGAAAATGTAGCACATTATATGTAGTTGAACACATGAAGGTAAATCGTGCTTCTGGTCACATTTGTTTTTTTTCCATTTTCTCTGACGCTCCGGTATGACCTTCTCATCAGTGGGGGCAGAATGTTTGGGCCCAGCAGTGTGACTGAGGATGTCCCAATCCAGTTTATTGCCTCTTTTCTCTTCTTACTTTTGTAAGTCACTCTGAATAAAAGCGTCTGCTAAATGTCTTAGATGTAAATGTAAATATGGTCCGATTCGGGAAACCTCAGCTTAAGGGTTTGCGCGACTTAGTAGTTGGAGCTTTGGGTTATTGATCGCAGGGTTGTGGGTTTGATTCTCTGGTTTCCTTTCAACCTTCCACAGAAGAGGACCTGCGTCTGTGGTTGAAGTCGCTAAATTTGAAACATCCACCCAAACGTCCGACATCCAGAACCTCTTACCCAGAGAAATGGCTCAGTCATGAAGCTCCTGGAAGGCAGACACATCGGGTGCTTGTGAGGCCCTTAGCTAACTAGGGTAGCTTCTACTTGACACCCTACATTTTTTAATTGTGTCGTGACAGAGTTCCCCCTCCACAAAAGGGTAAGAGCAGACGTGTGGACGTAGGGCCTCTTCTTTGGATATGATGCCCTGTAGCAATCTGATACTTTTTGTGTTGTGTTGGAAAGCTAGCTGGTTAGCTCTGCTCCAAATAGCTCTGAATAGTGTTAAATAGCATGTTGGAATGGCAGGTTAGCAAAGCTAGCTACTTTATGATCAGTGTCCACAGCAGTCGTCTTCTTCAGACTGCATTACTTTGAATACGATTCGGCCAGAAACCATCTGATACAAAACGAAACCCCCAACCGCTAGATAGCAGTGTCTCTGTCTTCAGATCCCACTGTTCTGATTGCACAGAAAGTCAACTTTAAGCTATGACCGTTTTCCTAAAATTTGCTATATTCTATATTCTATATATCACAGAATATTAAATCATATCCCAGGTATGATCATATCTTGCCAATACATAGCTCTAAAAATACTCCATGCCTTAACCCCCTTAAACAGCCTGTGGTCCGCCGGTGGGCTGAAAGTGTTATTTATAACTTCTGTTACTGATGAATTGCCCCACCATCCATACAGATGATGGATTTTATTTAGGCCATTAAATATTATTAGAATTGATTGTCACACTCCGAACTCATTGAGGCTGAATCAGCCCTTTCCTGTCTCTTATTCCAGTCGCTGCTGTTGGTGTCCCACTCCTACCACAGCTAAAGGCAGTGTGTGATTGTGTGTGTGTGTGGGTATGTGGTGGTGTTGTGCGTCAGAGTGATGTTTATAGTGTTACGCTGATGCCAGAGCCATTGATCACTCGTTTGTCGCTCCCTTCATCCTGCCAGACTCCACCCACTCCTTCCTCCTTCCACCCGCCCACCTCCGTTTCCACGGCGTCTCCTCTGGAAAGAGCCAGCAACTCACAGAGACTGGCTGTTAAGCTCTGAACACAGTGCATGCACACACACACACAGACACACACACCCTCATACAGGTGCAGGCAGCCTTGAACAGGGAGGAGGTGTAGGTGTGTTTTATTCATGTTTGCTTTCATAGTTTTAGATTCTGTTGTCTGTCTCCTCAGTATTCATTTATTTTCCTCTTCAGTGTTTAATGCTCATGAAATAGTGGTGTGTGTGTGTGTGTGTGTGTGTGTGTGTGTGTGTGTGTGGTAGGTAGGAGGTTGAATCATCAATACGTTTCATTACAGATTAATGATGTTTGATATAATGGTTACTGAAAATAAGAATGATTCTCTGTTTGACATCAGACCATTACACTAATTTGTTTTTCCTTATGAAGCGCAATGGGGTGTGTGTGTGTGTCGCTATATGTGTGTATGTGTACGTGTTTGTCTGTGCACACATTAGCCAAGTGCAACCTGCTGTGTGAACTGTGATGACTTCAGTTCAGACACAGAGAGAGGGAGAGATAGAGAGAGAGAGAGAGAGGGAGAGAGAGCGAGAGGGAGAGAGAGAGAGAGAGAGGGAGAGAGAGGAGGAGCGAGAGGGAGAGAAGGAAAGAGGGAGAGAGCGAGAGAGGGAGAGAGGGAGAGAGGGAGAGAGAGAGAGAGAGAGAGAGAGGGAGAGAGGGAGAGAGAGAGAGAGGGAGAGAGGGAAGAGAGAGAGAGAGAGAGAGAGAGCGAGAGGGAGAGAGGGAGAGAGGGAGAGAGAGGCGGGTGACTGCAGTGCTGTTTCTCTCTGCTTTTTTTCAAACAACCAGACGAAGTTCTGCTGCAGTACAGACCTGAATAATTAATACCTCCTCCCTTCTCCTTTCTTCTCCTCCCTTCTCCTTTCTTCTCCTCCCTTCTCCTTCTTCTCCTACCTTCTCCTTTCTTCTCCTCTCCTCTCTTTTCTTCTCATCTCTCTCTTCTCCTCTCTCTTTCCTCTTATCTCCTCCTTCTCCTCTTATCTTCTCTCCTTCTCTTCTCGTCTCTTCTGTTCTACTCTCTTCTCTCTCTACTGTTTTTCTTGTCTTCTCATCTCTTCTCTTCTCCTCTCCTCTCTCTCCTCTCCTGTTCTTTCTTCTCCTCTCCTATTCTCTTCTCTCTTCCTGTCTTTTCTTCTCTCTTTTCCCTCTCCTCTCCTCTCTTCTCCTCTCCTCTCCTGTCTTCTCCTCTTTTCCCCTCTCCTCTCCTGTCCTGTCTTCTCCTCTCCTTTCTTCTCTTCTCTCCTCTCCTCTCCTCTCCTCTCTTCTCTTCTCTTCTCTTCTCTTCTCTCTCTTCTCTCTCACTCCTCTCCCTCCCCTCCCTCCCTCTCCTCTCCTCTCCTCTCCTCTCCTCTCCTCTCCTCTCTCTCTTCTCTTCTCTTCTCTTCTCCACTCCTCTCTTCTCCTCTCCTCTCCTCTCCTCTCCTCTCTCTCTTCTCTTCTCTTCTCTTCTCTCTCCTCTCCACTCCTCTCTTCTCTCTCTCCTCTCCTCTCCTCTCCACTCCTCTCCCCTCTCCTCTCCTCCCCTCTCCTCTCCTCTCCTCTCCTCTCCTCTCCTCTCCTCTCCTCTCTCTCTTCTCTTCTCTTCTCTTCTCTTCTCCTCTCCACTCCTCTCTCTCTTCTCCTCTCCTCTCCTCTCCACTCCTCTCCCCTCTCCTCTCCTCTCTCTCCTCTCCTCTCCTCTCTTCTCTTCTCTTCTCTTCTCCTCTCCTCTCCACTCCTCTCTTCTCCTCTCCTCTCTCTCCTCTCCA